>NC_061091.1:48495822-48560822 GCF_015104395.2 Macrobrachium nipponense
ATATATATATATATATATATATCTATACACACACACACACATATATATATATATATATATATATATATATATACATATACATATACATATACATGTGAAAATTGAAGGCGGTTCTATCAACCAGTAGACATCAGTCGGTGCAAGGTGAAGGACAATCCTTTATTCCCATTATTTGTACTTTATTGTCGCGACGTTTCAAGACATAAAAGTCCCATTATCAAGCTAAAAAAAAAGATAAAACAAAAGTTAAAATCATAAACCCGGAATACATACTAAAAGTTTAAAAAGTTTACAAATATAAAAAGCAAGTACAAGAGTAGGGAGGAGTCAATACTATAAGGTGCTGAAAGCACAGACCGAGTGATAATTCAGGCCGGGTCAGCTTCGACTTGAACTCACGAGAGATACAGAGGTGTTTAACTGCGGAACGAGTTGTTTAATGAAAAGTGATTCTAAAATAGCTAAATGATGTTCGTTAGGGGATTGGCCTATAATTTTAAAATCTTTGTAATTCAAGGCATGTTTACATTTCTTTGTATGATCGCGTATACATGAAAACTCAGGATTAGTTAATTTGACACCTGTTCTATAACTAACGCCTCGATGAGAATCTAATTTCACTTTGAGTAACCTCCGTGTGGAGCCGACGTACTTCCCTAGATTACATCTAGGGCAATTAAATAGATATACGACTTCTGAGGTCATCAGTGGACTGAGTTTCTCCTTGTGTTTAAACAGAGATCTGATATTCATTGAGTTGCAAGGTATTAGTTTTAATTCAATTGCAGGAAAAAAACTTTCTATTGACTGTTTCAATTCATGGTAGAAATTTTTGTTATGAATAAATGGGACTCTTGCAAACAATCGTAATTTTGGCACTGTTGGCATTTTAATTTTAGGATGGAAGATATTGTTCAAGAATTTGTACAGGTGTTTATAAAAAAGTTTCGATGGAAAGCAATTGTCAGTGAAATATTGGTGGAGATAGGTTATTTCATTGTGAAAATGATTCCAGTTAGACGTTATGTTAAAAGCCCTATGAAAGAGGGTAGACATGGAGTTTAGTTTAAAATTATAGAAACAGTTGCTATAAAAATTCGATCCCAGGCCGGTAAACGTTTCCTTTCTAAAAACCGTGGTGTTAAATTGATCATCATATCTAAAAACGGTTACATCCAAAAATGGCAGTTTATTTTCCTTTTCATATTCAATTGTGAAATTAATGTTAGGATGTATTTCATTGGCATAATCAAGAAATTTGTCAGCCTGATCTTTATCTCTGAATGTTAGGATGTATTTCGTTGGCATAATCAAGAAATTTGTCAGCCTGATCTTTATCTCTGAACAGTAAGAAGGTATCATCCACATACCTATTATAAAATAATGGATGGTAGGCCAAAGGACAGTTGTCCAGTATGCGTTCCTCCAGGGAGCACATAAAAATGTTTGCAAAGGTGGGACCCAAGGGATCCCATCGCCATACCATCAACCTGAATGTAGGCTTTGCCATTAAAAACAAAGGCTGTGTCCTGCACAGCGAGCTCGAGCAAAACTAATACCTTGCAACCCAATGAATATCAGATCTCTGTTTAAACACAAGGAGAAACTCAGTCCACTGATGACCTCAGAAGTCGTATATCTATTTAATTGCCCTAGATGTAATCTAGGGAAGTACGTCGGCTCCACACGGAGGTTACTCAAAGTGAAATTAGATTCTCATCGAGGCGTTAGTTATAGAACAGGTGTCAAATTAACTAATCCTGAGTTTTCATGTATACGCGATCATACAAAGAAATGTAAACATGCCTTGAATTACAAAGATTTTAAAATTATAGGCCAATCCCCTAACGAACATCATTTAGCTATTTTAGAATCACTTTTCATTAAACAACTCGTTCCGCAGTTAAACACCTCTGTATCTCTCGTGAGTTCAAGTCGAAGCTGACCCGGCCTGAATTATCACTCGGTCTGTGCTTTCAGCACCTTATGGTATTGACTCCTCCCTACTCTTGTACTTGCTTTTTATATTTGTAAACTTTTTAAACTTTTAGTATGTATTCCGAGTTTATGATTTTAACTTTTGTTTTATCGTTTCTTTAGCTTCATAATGGGACTTTTATGTCTTGAAACGTCGCCCCAATAAAGTACAAATAATGGGAATAAAGGATTGTCCTTCACCTTGCATCGACTGATAAAATTATATATACTATATATAATAATATTATATATATATATCATATATTATATATATATTTATTATTATATAATATATATTATATATAATTATAATTTATTTATATATATATTCTAGATATATATATATATATATATATATATATATTATATATATATATATATATATATAATATATATATATATATATAAATATATATATATATATATATATAATATATATATATATGTGTGTGTGTGTGTGTGTGTGTGTGTACATATATATACTTATATACGTATACGTATATATACATATGTACAGACGGCCAACGAAGAATTGGCGTAGTTTCTTAATTCATTGTTCGTTATGGAAATATTGCCATATGCAGGTGCCAGATTATTTACTTAACAATAAATAACATTTCCTTTCAAAGGTGCTATACTTGAAATAAATTACATTAGAATAGAGTAGACTTATTCAACGTATTAAAGATAATTATTTTGCAAAGTAAGGAAAATATATACCGATGGGTCCACGATTTCTAATTTTATTCTCAACTCTAGCTTCGTGACAGCATACCAAAGCATTTTGAAGTTGACTTTGCAATTTGCTGCCGCTCGAGTTTTGACTCAACGTATCGTACTGCACTGGGGTGTTGTCATTTTGTCTCCTACAGCCGATAAACAATACATCAAGGCGTTAACATTCTTTGAAAACGATGTTTAATTAAACTAATTTTGTCCTTTGATTAATAAAATAATTTGCATGACATATTTAGTGGGCCTAAATTGGACTTCTGATTTTCACACATGATTAGCCTAGGTCTATTTTCAGTTTTCAGCAGTATACTCCCTCGGATACGTAATATAAGGAATATTTACATCGACGATATATATATATATATAATATATATATATATATATATAATATATATATATATATATTAATCTGCTTTATTTGATTATTCCCGTTATTCTTGTTTTATAGCCATGTTCGCCTTTCTTCTTATCCTTTTCATAATTGCGTAACATAATTAACTCAGACCTAGCTATATAAATAAAACGAATATAATTGTCTTATTTTTTTTTTTATCGAATTCCTTGCATATCATCCTGTTTCATTTGGACACGTTGGAAAGCTGTGGGAGTCAAAACTGACGAATACATTAAGAAAGGCTTACTTTCGTTAAAGCTTTCTTAGGTTGATCTTTCTGTAGTTATTCATTTCTACTAACTAGAAACTAATTCAAATTAGTTCCACATGTATACCTCGACCTACTACTATAAGCATATTATAAGTAGCTGAAAGGATAAGAAATATCAAAGGTGGCATTCTCGTTTAAGTCTATTTCATTATTATTATTTTTTTTCAAGACTGCTTTAATCAAGGGTTGCTCTTTGACGGCTGCAGGGTGTGACACGAGTGTTTGCACATATTTTGGGGAATGAAAGATAAAGTTTCTTTGAACAGAAAATATTTTATAAACATGCATTTTAAGGCGTCCGTTGTCGGTGCGGGGAATTTTAAAATAACCGTTATCATTACTGATGCTTTCAAGCCATGGAGTTCGTGGTGAGAAGTCGGCTCGAGTCGCCTGACATGTAGAAGAGAGCGGAGGTGGCGTATAGGAGTGATGGAGGGATTAGGCCGATGTTAATAAAGTATCTCCCAATAAAATGTATTCTTTAGGTTTTGGAGGAAAAAAAAGGCATGCATAATTGAAACTGTTTCCCTCCCTATCCGTGGTATTCACTGGCCACCTATAAAAAAACAAAACAAAAAAAATAAGCCTAATTGAATCTCTCATCCATCAAAGATACGTTTGCTTACTCATTAGACTTATTCATTAGACACCTTCAAGCGTAGATTTAAAAATCTCTTCCTCTCCATCTAAAGTATTCATCAGACACCAGTCATAAGCGTAGAGCTAGTCATGATTCCTGGTTCAGCAATGTCGTGACGATGCACTAGAATTCAGAATTCACAAATGAAGGTTGCTCAGCAACGTTTACACTACTGTATTGGCTTGATCTCTTGTGGTGCTTTGAGGTGGTCCACCTCTAGGCCCATGTTTTAAATTTTGCCGTTCTTTAAACAATTTGATTTATCTATGTATGATTCTCTCCGGTATATTAAGCTTTCTTGATATCTCTCCAACAGGAACCTGCACCAAATGCAGTGCAATAATTCTCTCTCGCTCATCGAGGGATGTTTCTTAGACCAATAAATGACACATTGACATTAGATTCCCGTGCACACAACATCAAAAGCAATAGAGTGAGGTCGCCTGGTTCACACTGTTAGGATATCGTTATTTTTTCTTTTTGTTTTTAAATTTGATAGCATTTTGTGAGATTCCGATGTTTTCTGTAAAATTTAACAAATGGAATAGTTCAACTACCTTCAACTTAATATTGAAATGATAATTTAAGGACTACGTTTATGCGATACTACTAGTGATAAGTGTCTCCTATCTATTTGGTAATGTATATCTATGGTTGTGATATGACGTTTTTTATCACTTCGTTTCGTTCACGTCAATTTTGCTATATGGAAAATAGTTTTACACAATAACATAACATAATGTTCTAAAGATATCAGTGACTGTTTTTAACGTCATTACATAGGATTTCTTCCATCTTTGAAAAGAAAAATCGATAAATAAGGCATGAATCGTGCGTCAGGCAGGTGAACGAAAAATTATGAAACTCTGCCACGAGTTTTTTGGCCGACAGTACATATACACATGTATGAATAGAACTGATATATTATGTAATTGGAAACTGATGTTCCGTTTCATTCAGTCCAAAGTTGAGTAACGGGAGCCTGAGGTCCCTTGACTGCAATTTTTGTTTTATTAAGTTGAGAAATTTCTGTTTTTATTAAGTTGAGAAATTCCTATCTTTGAGTTGGAAAATTCATATTTTCACATTTTCTATCCAAATTTCAGGATGAATGAGCATATAAGAGTTTGGAGAACAATTTCTACTTTCATTACAGCATCTCTGGAGACGATAGAAGTTACAAGATGGAGAATATAAAGTGGTTATCAAGAGGATTACGAAATTTCTTTCTAAGATTACAGTCCTGTAGAATGGAGCGCCGAGAAAAATGGCGAAAAGCAGATAAACAGCGTTTGTTTAACAAAAACTACGGTGGAACACAGGGACCCACTTCGATGACGTCATGTTCCTTCTGGAGAATATCCAGGAGGAGGCGCGGGTATGCAGTGGGGCGGTTGTATGGTCTTTCGCAGATCTAATTGATATTGTGGAGTTTGCCGCGGAAGAGCGGCAGCTGATGGAGAATCTTCTGCTAGAGCTGAAAGAGCAAGTTGCAGAGATCAAGCGCATGACAGAGGATGAACAGAGGAGGAACGGAGGAGGAACAGAGGAGGAACGGAGGAGGAACAGAGGAGGAACGGAGGAGGAACAGAGGAGGAACGGAGGAGGAACAGAGGAGGAACAGAGGAGGAACAGAGGAGGAACGCTGCTGCTGCACGGCGAAGGAAAAATAAGTTCAGGCTACTCACAACATGGAGCTTTCTATTCGTTTAATTTGTTGCGCGGTAGAATCGTTTCGCTCAAGATGACCCCATGCATCCCGTGGGTGCCATAGGATTCAGATATTGCAGATATTTCTTCGTCTTTCCCTTCCTTCCTCTTTCCCTTCCTTCTTTCCTTCCTTCCTTCTTCTCCCTTCCTTCTCCTTCTCTTCATCTTCTTTCCTCTTCCTTCTGCCTTCCTTCCTCCTTATCTCTTCTCCTTCCCTCCTTCCTTCCTTCCTTCCTTCCTCTCTTCCTTCCTCGAAGACCCTTCGGAAATCCTTCCGAAAGGAGACTCGAGGAACCTTTTCTGAAACTAAGCTTGGCTCGACACGAGTCAGTCTTCAGCATTGAATATGTTTTTCTCACACAAGTTATATTGTTATATGCCAAAAGTTGGCCTCGGTTTCTTCGACGGCGGCGACTCTACTGCTGCTGGAATAGATTATTATAAAAGGTATGTAATGGGTCTCTCTCCTATGGTTCTATTTCTCCTACTCCTAGTCCTAAGTCTGCCCCTACTCCTACTCCTTATCTTTCCACTCATCCGGTCTTCTCCTCTTTCTCTTTCTGATCCTTCTATTCCTTCTCCTCCTCCTCCTCCTCCTTCTTATATTCCTTCTCCTTCGCCTCTTTCCCCTTCCCTTTTTTCAATCCCCTTCTCAACTTCCCCCTTCACTTCCTTCTCCTTGGACCCTTTTCCTTGCATCATCCCTCCCCCTTCCTTCAAATCCCGCCCTCACCCTTCCTTCAAATCCCGCCCTCGACCTTCCTTTAGATCCCGCCCTTGCCCTTCCTTCGAATCCCTCCCTCGCCCTTCTTACAAATTCCGCCCTCGCCCTTCCTTCAAATGCCCTTACTTCGAATCCCTCCCTCGCCCTTCTTACAAATTCCGCTCTCGCCCTTCCTTCAAATCCCGCCCTCGCCCTTCTAACAAATTCCACCCTCGCCCTTCCTTCAAATGCCCTTACTTCGAATCCCTCCCTCGCCCTTCTTACAAATTCCGCTCTCGCCCTTCGTTCAAATGCCCTTCCTTCGAATCCCTCCCTCGCCCTTCTAACAAATTCCGCCCTCGCCCTTCCTTCAAATGCCCTTACTTCGAATCCCTCCCTCGCCCTTCTTACAAATTCCGCCCTCGCCCTTCCTTCAAATGCCCTTCCTTCGAATCCCTCCCTCGCCCTTCTAACAAATTCCGCCCTCGCCCTTCCTTCAAATGCCCTTACTTCAAATCCCTCCCTCGCCCTTCTTACAAATTCCGCCCTCGCCCTTCCTTCAAATCCCGCCCTCGCCCTTCCTTCAAATCCCGCCCTCGCCCTTCCTTTAGATCCCGCCCTTGCCCTTCCTTCAAATCCCTCCCTCGCCCTTCTTACAAATTCCGCCCTAGCCTTCCTTCATCTGCCCTTGACTTCGAATCCCTCCCCCCTCGCCCTTCTTAACAAAATTCCGCCCGTCGGCCCTTCGTTCAAACAAATGCCCTGTTTCCTTCGAATCCCTCCCTCGCCCTTCTAACAAATTCCGCCCTTGCCCTTCACCTTCAAATGCCCTTACTTTCGGAATCCCCTCCTTCGCCCTTCTTACAAAATTCCGCCCTCCCGCCCTTCCTTCAAATCCCGCCCTTCGCCCTTCTTACAAATCCCGCCCTCGACCTTCCTTTAGATCCCGCCCTTGCCCTTCCTTCGAATCCCTCCCTCGCCCTTCTTACAAATTCCGCCCTCGCCCTTCCTTCAAATGCCCTTACTTCGAATCCCTCCCTCGCCCTTCTTACAAATTCCGCCCTCGCCCTTCGTTCAAATGCCCTTCCTTCGAATCCCTCCCTCGCCCTTCTAACAAATTCCGCCCTCGCCCTTCCTTCAAATGCCCTTACTTCGAATCCCTCCCTCGCCCTTCTTACAAATTCCGCCCTCGCCCTTCCTTCAAATCCCGCCCTCGCCCTTCCTTCAAATCCCGCCCTCGACCTTCCTTTAGATCCCGCCCTTGCCCTTCCTTCGAATCCCTCCCTCACCCTTCTTACAAATTCCGCCCTCGCCCTTCCTTCAAATGCCCTTACTTCGAATCCCTCCCTCGCCCTTCTTACAAATTCCGCCCTTGCCCTTCCTTCAAATGCCCTTACTTCGAATCCCTCCCTCGCCCCTCTTACAAATTCCACCCTCGCCCTTCCATCAAATGCCCTTCCTTCGAATCCATCCCTCGCCCTTCTAACAAATTCCGCCCTCGCCCTTCCTTCAAATGCCCTTACTTCGAATCCCTCCCTCACCCTTCTTACAAATTCCGCCCTCGCCCTTCCTTCAAATGCCCTTACTTCGAATCCATCCCTCGCCCTTCTTACAAATTCCACCCTCGCCCTTCCTTCAAATGCCCTTATTTCGAATCCCTCCCTCGCCCTTCTTACAAATTCCGCCCTCGCCCTTCCTTCAAATCCCGCCCTCGCCCTTCCTTCAAATCCCGCCCTCGACCTTCCTTTAGATCCCGCCCTTGCCCTTCCTTCGAATCCCTCCCTCGACCTTCTTACAAATTCCGCCCTAGCCCTTCCTTCATATACCTTGACTTGACATCCCGCCCTTGCCCTTCCTTCAAATCCCGCCCTCGCCCTTCTTACAAATTCCGCCCTAGCCATTCCTTCATATACCTTGACTTGACATCCCGCCCTCGCCCTTCCTTCGAATCCCTCCCTCGACCTTCTTACAAATTCCGCCCTATCTCCTTGACTTCCTTCAATCGACCTTCTAGCCTTCTTCATCCCTGACTTGACATTCCCCGCCCTTGCCCTTCTTCGAATCCCTCCCTCGACGCCCTTCTTACAAATTCCGCCCTAGCCCTTCCTTCATATACTTGACTTGACATCCCGCCCCTCGCCCTTCCTTCAAATCATCGCCCTTCTTACAAATTCCGCCCCTAGCCTTCCTTCATATACCTTGACTTGACATCCCGCCCTCGCCCTTCCTTCACATCCCGCCCTCTTACAAAATTCCGCCCTAGCCCTTCCTTCATATATCCTTTGGACTTGACATCCCGACCCTCGCCCTTCATTCAAATCCCCGCCCTCGCCCCCTTCTTTACAAAATTCCCGCCCTAAGCCCTTCCTTCATATACCTTGAACTTGACAGCCCGCCCCTCTGCCCTTTCCTTCAAATCCAGCCCTCAGCCCGTCTTACAAATTCTTCCGCCCTAGCCATTCCCTTCATATAACCTTTGACTTGGACAATCCCTCCCTCCGCCCTTCCTTGCAAATCCCGCCCGCGCCCTTCTTACAAATTACCGCCCTTGGCCATTCGCCTTCAATAGTTACCTTGGACTTGACATCCCGCCCCTCAACGCCCTTGCCTTCAAAATCCCGCCCTCGCCAATTCTTACAAATTCCCGCCCTCGCCATTCCTTCTTAAATCCCGTCCTCCGCCCTTTCTTACAAATTCCGCCCTGCCCTTCCTTCAAATCCCGTCCTCGCCTTCTTACACATTCCGCCTCGCCCTGCCTTCAAATCCCGTCCCGCCCGTTCTTACAAATTAAGCCCTCGGCCAATTCCTCCATATGACCCTGACCTTGAAATTCCCGCCCGCCCTTCACTTCAACATCCTCCCTCGCCCCTCTTAACAAATTATGCCCTTGCCATTCCTTCATATACCTTGACTTGACTCCCGCCCTCGCCCTTCCCTTCCAAATCCACCCCGGCCCTTCCTTACAATGTTTCCCCCCGCCCTCGCCCAATTCTTCAAATCCCGGCCTCGCCCTTCGTAACAAATTCCAGCCTTGCCATTCCTTCATAATACGTTGACCTTTTGACATCCCGCCCTTCGCCCTTCATTCCAATCCCCGTCCCGCACTTCTTACCCAAATTACGCCCTTCGCCACCATTCCTTAAATCCCGTTCCTCCCGCCCTTCTTACAAATCCCGCCCTCGCCAATTCCTTCCATTTACCTTGACTTGAAATTCACCGCCCTCGCCACTTCCTTCAAATCCCCGCCCTCGCCCTTCTTACCCAAATTCCTGCCCTTGCCATTCTTCATATACCCTTGACTTGAAAAACCAAATTCCCGCCATCGCCCTTCCTTCAAATTCCTTCAAATCCCGTCCTCGCCTTTCGTTACTTAAATTCCGCCTCGCCATTTCCTCAATCCCGTCCTCGCCTTCTTACAAATTCCGCCCTCGCCATTCCTTCATCCCGTTCCTCTCGCTCCCTTCTTAAAACCATTCCGCCCTTCGCAAATTCCCTCAAACCCGCCCGCGGCCTTGCTTACAAATTCCGCCCTCGCCATTCCTTCAAATCCCGTCCTCGCCCTTCTTACAAATTCCGCCCTCGCCCTTCCTTCAATCCCGTCCTCGCCCTCTTACAAATTAAATTCCGCCCTCGCCTTCCTTCAAATCAAACCCGGTGCTCGCCCTTATTACAAATTCCGCCCCTCGCCATTCCTTTCATATACCTGACTTGACATCCCGCCCTCGCCCTTCCTTCAAATCAAACCCGCCCCTCGCCCTTCTTACAAATTCTGCCCGTGCATTCCTTCATATACTTGACTTGACATCCCGCCCTCGCCTTCCTTAAATCCCACCCTCGTCCTTCTTACAAAATTACGCCTCGCCATTCCTTCCAAATCCCTCCGCGCCTTCTTTACCAAATTAACGCCTTTTGCCATTCCTTCCCATATACCCTTGAAACTTGACCATTCCAAAGCCTCCCGCCTTCCTTCAAATCCCACCCTCGGCCCTTATTACCCAATTCCGCCCTCGCCATTCCTCAAATCCCGTCCTGCCATTCTCTACAAATTCCGCCCTTGCCATTCCTTCCATATTACCTTGACTTGAAATCCCGCCTCGCCCTTCCTTCAAATCCCGCCCTTCGGCCCTTCTTACAAATTCTGCCCTTGCCATTCCTTCAATATACCGGACTTTTGACATCCGCCCTCCGCCCTTCCTCAAAATCCACCGTCCTCGCCCTTCCTTACAAATTCCCGCCCTCGCCATTTTTTCCTTCAATTACCTTGAATTGGACAAATTCCACGCCCTCGCCACTTCCATTCAAATCCCGTCCTCGCCCTTCCCTTACTTAATTCCGCCCTTGCCAAATTCTTACCTATGCCTTGAATTGACATTCCCGCCCTTGCCTTCCTTCAAATCCCGCCCTTTTCGCCCTTTTACAAATTCCAACCCTTCGCCATCCTCAAATCCCGTCCTTCGCCCTTCTTACAAATTCCCGCCCTCGCCCTTCCTTCAAATCCCGCCCTCGCCCTTCTTACAAATTCCGCCCTCGCCCTCCCTTCAAATCCCGCCCTCGCCCTTCTTACAAATTCCGCCCTCGCCCTTCCTTCAAATCCCGTCCTCGCCCTTCTTACAAATTCCGCCCTCGCCCTTCCTTCAAATCCCGCCCTCGCCCTTCTTACAAATTCCGCCCTCGCCCTTCCTTCAAATCCCGCCCTCGCCCTTCTTACAAATTCCTCCCGCCCTTCCGCCATTTTCCTTCAATCCCTCCCTCGAGCCCTTCCTTCAAATCCCCTACAAATCCCGCCCTCGCCCTTCTTACAAATTCCGCCCTCGCCCTTCCTTCAAATCCCGTCCTCGCCCTTCTTACAAATTCCGCCCTCGTCCATCCTTCATATACCTTGACTTGACATCCAGCCCTCGCCCTTCCTTCATAGCACGCTCTCGTCATATCTTTAAATTCAACCCTCGCCATATCTTCAAATTCAATCTGCGCCATATCTTCAAATTCAACCCTTGTCATATCTTCAAATTCAATCCTTGTCATATCTTCAAATTCAACCCTTGTCATATCTTCAAATTCAATCCGCGCCATATCTGCAAATTCAACCCTTGTCATATCTTCAAATTCAATCCTTGTCATATCTTCAAATTCAACCCTCGCCCTTCCTCCAAATTCCACCCTCGCCCTTCCTTCAGATCCTGCCCTCGTCCTTCCCTGGGCATCTTCTCCTCTTCCTCACTCTCTCGCTCTCTGTAGAGAGAGAGAGAGAGGAATGGGTGGGGCCTCCCTTTCTGCCCTGGGCATCTTCTTCTCTTCCTTATCCTCTCTAGAGAAAGAGAGAAAGAAAGAAAAAGAGAGAGAGAGAAGGAGGGGGAAAATAAGCTAGGGGCAGAGAGGGAGGGGTGGGAACTCCCTTTCTGCCTTGGGCATCTTCTCCTCTTCCTTCCTCTCTAGAGAGAGAGAGAGACCTTACAGACCTTACAGTTCGTTCGGGTTGCCCCAGGTCCCTCAGTGTGAGGCGCCTCTAATGTCTACCAGAGAGTTGCTAGTACATCTTCCGGTATATTTTGCATCTTCCATCTTGGATGGTCTGGGATGCAGTTTAGATATTTGTCGAGCTTATTCTTAAACACATCTACGCTCACTCCTGATATATTCCTCAGATGAGCTGGCAACGCATTGAATAGACGCTGCATTATCGATGCTGGTGCGTAGTGGATTAATGTTCTGTGTGCTTTCCTTATTTTTCCTGGTATAGTTTTGGGCACTATTAATCTACCTCTGCTTGCTCTTTCTGATATTTTTAGTTCCATGATATTTTCTGTTATTCCTTCTATCTGTTTCCATGCCTGAATTATCATGTAGCGTTCTCTTCTTTCCTTTCTAGACTATATAATTTTAAGGACTGTAGTCTTTCCCAGTAGTCTAGGTCCTTAACTTCTTCTATTCTAGCTGTAAAGGACCTTTGTACACTCTCTATTTGTGCAATATCCTTTTGATAGTGTGGGTACCATATCATATTGCAATATTCAAGTGGACTACGAACATATGTTTTATAAAGCATAATCATGTGTTCAGCTTTTCTTGTTTTGAAGTGCCGTAACAACATTCCCATTTTTGCTTTACATTTTGCCAACAGAATGGCTATTTGATCATTGCATAACATGTTCCTATTCATCATCACACCAAGGTCTTTAACTGCTTCCTTATTTGTGATTGTCTCATTATTAGGTCCCCTATATGCATATAGCTTTCCTTCTCTGTCTCCATAATTTATTGATTCAAATTTATCAGAGTTAAATACCATCCTATTTACCTCTGCCCAATCATATACTTTGTTAAGGTCTCTTTGTAGAGCGTTCCTATCTTCATCACAAGTAATTTCTCTACTTATTCTTGTGTCATCAGCGAAACTACTCACTACCGAATCCTTAACATTACTGTCTATGTCTTCAATCATAATAACAAACAATATTGCAGCTAGCACCGTACCTTGTGGCACACCGGATATTACCTTGGTTTCATCCGATTTCTCATCGTTTGCAATAACTATCTGTTTTCTGTTGTGTAAAAATTCTTTTAACCATCTTCCTACTTTATCTACGATATTGTGTTTTCTAATTTTCTTTGCTAATATATTATGGTCTACTTTGTCAAAAGCTTTTGCAAAGTCTAGATAAACCACATCTGTTTCATTTCCGCTTTTCATATTTTTGAATATGTTCTCACGGTGGACTAACAGTTGGGTTTGTGTACTTTTTTCGGGTACGAAACCGTGTTGTCCTATATTAAACAAATTATTTTTTATTAAATGTTTCATAATATTTTTCTTCATTACCCTTTCATACACTTTCATAATATGTGATGTTAGACTCACAGGCCTATAATTACTTGCCTCTAGTCTTGATCCACTTTTGAAAGTAGGGGTGATATATGCTAATTTGTACTCATCATAAATCTTGCCTGTATCTACACTTTGTCTTAATAATATTGCAAGTGGCTTTGCGATAGAATGAACTACTTTCTTTAACAAAATAGCAGGGACTCCATCCGGCCCTGCAGCAGCTCCATTTTTAATTTCATTAATTGCCTGCACAAATATCAGCTTCATTAATTTCTATGTCAGCTAAATATTCACTATTTTCGTCCCTTACTTCTATATCATTATCTTCATTATCTATTCTAGGGGTGAATTCTCTCTTATATCGTTCTGCCAGTATGTTGCAAATTTCCTTTTTTTCATTCGTTAATCTCCCTTCAATTCTCAGAGGGCCTATTTCTATTCTTCTTTATTCATCTTCTTCGCATATGAGTATAATAGTTTGGGGTTTTGCTTGATATTTAATAGGGTTTTTTCTTCCAAGTCCCGTTTTTCATTTTCTTTTGATTGTATAATCTTTTGTTCTGCATTTTCTATCTTACTTTTTAGTTCTATAACTTTCCATGCATTTTTTTCTTTTGCAAGACCTTTTTTCCACTTTCTGATTTTCTGGAACAAGATCCTTCTGTCTCTTGGTATGCATGAATGATGTTTACTTTTCTTCTTCGGTATATATTTATCCACTATTTTCTCCAATATTTTATATAATATCTCCGTATTTACCCTTATGTCATCACTTACGAAAATGTTATCCCAATCTTTGTTTAATTCTTCATTAATTTCTGACCATTTATATTTTTACTGTAGAAGTTGTATTTTCCTTTCCATATCCTTCCCACTTTTTCATTTCTTGCTTATCTCTATTTTTCACTTGCTTTGGAATGAACTGTTAATTCTATGACATTATGATCTGAAATACTCGCATTATAAACTATTATTTCTTTAACATAATTCATCTCGTTCACAAATACTAGGTCTAAAGTATTTTCCTTTCTTGTTGGCAGGTGATTTATTTGTTGAATGGTGTATTCTAGTAGCATATCTAATAGCTTTTCAAATTGCCTCTTATCTTCTGCACTACTATTACTCTCTTTTTTATATGTATAAGTACAACCACAGTCTCCTATTCGTTCTTTCCATTCTACGAAAGGAAAGTTGAAGTCACCAGATAGGAGAATAGTCCAGTCCTTGTGATTTCTACATATATCATCCAATTTTTCAATTATTAAGTCAAACTCTTTAGTATTAGGAGGTCTATATATTACTATGTTCATCAATTTTTCAGATTCAAATTCTACCGCTATTAGTTCACATTCTGAGTTACTATATTTCTCATATATTTTTCCTTGTTTTTTGTCTTTCCCATATATTGCGGTTCCCCCTTGATTCCTATTTTTTCTATCTGATCTATAAGTTTGGAACCCTTTTATTTGATCATCATTCCCAGTCTCTTGGGAATACCAGGTTTCACTTATATTCATTATATCTATTTTCTTTTCATTTTGGGTTAGTTCTTCTAAGTACTCTATTTTTCTTTTTGAGTTACTCGTAACTAAACCCTGCGCATTCATCACTATGATGGTTTGCGTGTTTTCTCCTTCATTTAATATTGGTAGTAATAAGGATTTTCCCATGTCTCTTTACTGTTCTGGTATGTTGTTCTTTTTTTCATTTCCAGAAATTCTGACATTAAAAAATCGAACTTTCCATATATTTGATCTTCCTTCATCATAATTATTCATTTTGTGTCTGAATCTGCAATTGTCTCCGTTTCTGCAATATCCTCTTGCATAATAAATACAGTTATTATCTCTTGAGTAGAATTTCGGAGCTGATGCTTTGAAATTTTTTGCTGACACCTCTGCATATCTCATTGGTGGTTTGCTTTTCTCTTTTACCTGATATTCTTGATTTCTCTCTTTATTTGTTTCTTTCTTATTTTGGATTTTATTACTTGGTTGGTTATTTATTTGATTATGATTCATGGCTACAGGGTGCATATATTTGCATTTTTTGTCGAACTTACATCCTTTTCCTTCTTTTAGGTTTTTTACATATTTTTGGATGCAGATCTCTGCAATCATCCCCATAGCCATCTAAGTATGCACATTTACCATATATTTCATAGTTTTGACATACCTTAGGATGTTTGTAGTAACATCTTTCTCCAAATCTGCAATTCCCTCTTTTCAAAAGGTTGCAGATTTTGTCTTTCTTGTCTATTTTTTCCTCTTTCCCGTCATTGTGTAGATCTGGGTAGAGCCTCTTCGGGATTTGCTTTTCTGTTGTCATATCGTAATTATTTCTTCGTAGGTATGCTGCTTTATTGCCTCATATGTAGTATCAATGAGTATCTCTGCATCCATACTTTTATCTTGTTCTTTGTTTTCCTTATTTTTTTTCTGTCATTTCATTTTTTTTTATTCTTCTCTTCCGTTTTCCTCTTCTTCTTTTTCTTCTTCTTCTTCCTCTTCTTCTTCATCCTCAACTATTTGTACATTCAATCTTGATTTAATAACATTGTCTATCCATGATAGACATGTTGAACAAAAAATTCTTGTATCTTTTCTCAAATCTTGCATTACCTCAGCACACTGTGGATGGGTCGGAATGTTGCATGCAGCACATTTTCTGATTAGGTTTTGTGGATTGACTATGCTATACCAAACCTTACACAGTTTGCATGCTTTTGGCATTCTTTTTCCTAATGCATCAATTAGGATATTCACAAGATTCACCTTATTCATTTTCTTTGTCGGAATATGTTGGTTTATGTATATTTTCTTTATGAGTCTCTAGACCACTTGGATTTTATTTGGAACTTCTTCAATTATTTTCAAGATGTTTTCACAAGGACTGGACTATTCTCCTATCTGGTGACTTCAACTTTCCTTTCATAGACTAGAAAGAACGAATAGGAGACTGTGGTTGTACTTATACATATAAAAAAGAGAGTAATAGTAGTGCAGAAGATAAGAGGCAATTTGAAAAGCTATTAGATATGCTACTAGAATACAACATTCAACAAATAAATCACCTGCCAACAAGAAAGGAAAATACTTTAGACCTAGTATTTGTGAACGAGATGAATTATGTTAAAGAAATAATAGTTTATAATGCGAGTATTTCAGATCATAATGTCATAGAGATAACAGTTCATTCCAAAGCAAGTGAAAATAGAGATAAGCAAGAAATGAAAAAGTGGGAAGGATATGGAAAATACAACTTCTACAGTAAAAATATAAAATGGTCAGAAATTAATGAAGAATTAAACAAAGATTGGGATAACATTTTCGTAAGTGATGACATAAGGGTAAATACGGAGATATTATATAAAATATTGGAGAAAATAGTGGATAAATATATACCGAAGAAGAAAAGTAAACATCATTCATGCATACCAAGAGACAGAAGGATCTTGTTCCAGAAAATCAGAAAGTGGAAAAAAGGTCTTGCAAAAGAAAAAAAATGCATGGAAAGTTATAGAACTAAAAAGCAAGATAGAAAATGCAGAACAAAAGATTATACAATCAAAAGAAAATGAAAAACGGGACTTGGAAGAAAAAACCCTATTAAATGTCAAGCAAAACCCCAAACTATTATACTCATATGCGAAGAAGATGAATAAAAGAAGAATAGAAATAGGCCCTCTGAGAATTGAAGGGAGATTAACGAATGAAAAAAAGGAAATTTGCAACATACTGGCAGAACGATATAAGAGAGAATTCACCCCTAGAATAGATAATGAAGATAATGATATAGAAGTAAGGGACGAAAATAGTGAATATTTAGCTGACATAGAAATTAATGAAGCTGATATTGTGCAGGCAATTAATGAAATTAAAAATGGAGCTGCTGCAGGGCCGGATGGAGTCCCTGCTATTTTGTTAAAGAAAGTAGTTCATTCTATCGCAAAGCCACTTGCAATATTATTAAGACAAAGTGTAGATACAGGCAAGATTTATGATGAGCACAAATTAGCATATATCACCCCTACTTTCAAAAGTGGATCAAGACTAGAGGCAAGTAATTATAGGCCTGTGAGTCTAACATCACATATTATGAAAGTGTATGAAAGGGTAATGAAGAAAAACATTATGAAACATTTAATAAAAAATAATTTGTTTAATATAGGACAACACGGTTTCGTACCCGGAAAAAGTACACAAACCCAACTGTTAGTCTACCGTGAAAACATATTCAAAAATATGAAAAGCGGAAATGAAACAGATGTGGTTTATCTAGACTTTGCAAAAGCTTTTGACAAAGTAGACCATAATATATTAGCAAAGAAAATTAGAAAACACAATATCGTAGATAAAGTAGGAAGATGGTTAAAAGAATTTTTACACAACAGAAAACAGATAGTTATTGCAAACGATGAGAAATCGGATGAAACCAAGGTAATATCCGGTGTGCCACAAGGTACGGTGCTAGCTGCAATATTGTTTGTTATTATGATTGAAGACATAGACAGTAATGTTAAGGATTCGGTAGTGAGTAGTTTCGCTGATGACACAAGAATAAGTAGAGAAATTACTTGTGATGAAGATAGGAACGCTCTACAAAGAGACCTTAACAAAGTATATGATTGGGCAGAGGTAAATAGGATGGTATTTAACTCTGATAATTTTGAATCAATAAATTATGGAGACAGAGAAGGAAAGCTATATGCATATAGGGGACCTAATAATGAGACAATCACAAATAAGGAAGCAGTTAAAGACCTTGGTGTGATGATGAATAGGAACATGTTATGCAATGATCAAATAGCCATTCTGTTGGCAAAATGTAAAGCAAAAATGGGAATGTTGTTACGGCACTTCAAAACAAGAAAAGCTGAACACATGATTATGCTTTATAAAACATATGTTCGTAGTCCACTTGAATATTGCAATATGATATGGTACCCACACTATCAAAAGGATATTGCACAAATAGAGAGTGTACAAAGGTCCTTTACAGCTAGAATAGAAGAAGTTAAGGACCTAGACTACTGGGAAAGACTACAATCCTTAAAATTATATAGTCTAGAAAGGAGAAGAGAACGCTACATGATAATTCAGGCATGGAAACAGATAGAAGGAATAACAGAAAATATCATGGAACTAAAAATATCAGAAAGAGCAAGCAGAGGTAGATTAATAGTGCCCAAAACTATACCAGGAAAAATAAGGAAAGCACACAGAACATTAATCCACTACGCACCAGCATCGATAATGCAGCGTCTATTCAATGCGTTGCCAGCTCATCTGAGGAATATATCAGGAGTGAGCGTAGATGTGTTTAAGAATAAGCTCGACAAATATCTAAACTGCATCCCAGACCATCCAAGATTGGAAGATGCAAAATATACCGGAAGATGTACTAGCAACTCTCTGGTAGACATTAGAGGCGCCTCACACTGAGGGACCTGGGGCAACCCGAACGAACTGTAAGGTCTGTAAGGTAAGGTCCTTCCTCTCTGTCCCCCTCTCTCCCTTCTCCTCAGACTCTTTTTCCTCTCCCCCTCTTCTTCTTACTCTTTCCCCCCTTTCTCCCTTCTCCTCTGACTCTTTCCCCTCTCTCCCTTTTCTTCTAACTCTTTAGAAGGAAAGGGAGGTAGTTTAATAGTGCCCAAAACTATATCAGGAAAACTATGGAAAACACACAGGATATTAATCCACTATGCATCAGCATCGACAATGCAGCGTCTATTCAATGCGTTGCCAGCTCATCTGAGGAACCTATCAGGAGCGAGCGTAGATGTGTTTAAGAATTAGCTTGACAAATATCTAAGCTGCATCCCAGACCATCCAAGATTGGAAGATGCAAAATATACCGGAAGATCCTTTAGCAAGTCTCTGGTAGAGATTAGAGGTGCCTCACACTGAGGGACCTGGGGAAACCCGAACGAGCTGTAAGGTCTGTAAGGTCGTATATATTCTCTCTCTCTCTCTCTCTCTCTCTCTCAGGAGTGCCCATCGTTCAGGTAGGTATTGAAGAGAGCGAGAGGTGTATTACTCAAGGCGAACTTACAACAGATGTCTAAGAATGTTTGTGCTGCCATGGGAATCAGGATATAGAAGGAATGTACCCATTTACCTTCCATGAAAAATGGTTCTCCCCATATTGATCGAGGCAGTGAATTGTGTACCTGGTGGCTAGTCGATCTTAGTGGTTAGCAGACAGCACAGCGTGAAAAAACATGATGTTATTCACCATAATACTAAATAGCCTTGTTCAGAAGGAATAATTAAAATATATATATTATATATATATATATATATATATATATATATATATATATATTATTTGTCGGGTTTGTCTGATAGATTAATCACGAAGTCCATGTTGGCATGCTTAGTCCAGTCGCCTTCAACAATAAGATTCTTCAGCTTGACTTGAAGCTTCCTTTCGAGACGGTTGCAGCTCTTCCTCAATTTCCCGTAGCAACCGTCTTCAAAGGAAGCTTCAAGTCAAGCTGAAGAATCCAATTGCTGAAAGCGACTGGACTAAGCATGCCAACATGGACTTCGTGATTAACATATCAGAAAAACCAGTGGATAGTGCTGCGACAGTGGCTTTTGGATATGGATTAAGCTTTGGTGTGTCTAACGGTACTCTGGACTATGTCGACATTTCAAAATCATTTTGTTATTTGGAAAAATTTAATCGTAATCTATATGCCCTGAGGATATCAATACTTGTAAGGGTATTGTGCATGGTGCTATGAGAAAGCCTTCTTCCCCTAATGTACCTGTAAGATTTCTCCAGACTTACAAGAAAATTAAAATGACGAAACAGTGCAAGTAACTAAGGCAGATAAGTCTAATGCAGTGGTAATAATGAATAAAAGTGACTATGTAAGTAAAATAATGGCATTGCTAAATGATACTGATACTTACACGAAACTGAGGTCTGATCCTACACAGACAGCGAACTCCCATTTTAATAAACAAATTAAATCCATTTTGAAGGGCTTGGACCATTTAATTAAACAGTTTACATCACAATGGGCCTCCCTACTTTATATGTATGGTTTAGTCAAGACACACAAAATCAATAACCCTATCAGACCAATCATTAGTTCAGTAGGCTCAGTTATGTATAATTCATCTAAATAGCTTGTAAAAATTCTTACACCTTTGGTAGGAAACATTTCTAACACGAATGTAAATAACAATGTTGAATTTATAAACAAATTGAATAGCTTAAATTTGAATTTAGATTTTAATATGGTTAGTTTTGATGTTGTCTCTTTATTTACAAAAGAGCCTGTAGATGCTTTACTTGAATTTTTGGAGGATGAATGAGAACGTCATGATATTCCCTTAGTCTCATAAGGTTATGTATCAAAGATAGTAAATTTTGTCTTAATGGGGAATTTTTTGTGCAAAAGTTTGGCATGGCTATGGGTAATCCCTTATCTCCTGTCCTTAGCAATATTTAATGGAATTTTTTTAGACAAACCTCTTACCAAGAATTTTGCCCCAAAACGTTATATGGTTTAGGTATGTGGATGATATTTTCTGTATTTGGCCAGTTCACGAAAATCTCCAGGAATTCCTTAATAATCTCAATAATTTAGTCCCCTCTACAAAATTTACTGTAGAGTAAGAAAGAATTGTAATTTGAAATTTCTTGATGTAACTGTCCATAAAAATGATTGAAATTTCACATTTTCAGTCTTTCGGAAATCAACTGACATTGCCTCTTTTGATCATTACTACTCAACTCACCATCAAAATGTTAAATTCTCTGTTTTTTCTGGGATGTTCCTAAGGGCTTTACGAGTCTGTAGCCTGCAGTTTATTGACGCTGAGATTGAAACTATTTATGATATTGCATTGAAACTTAAATACCCAAGGACTTTTGTAGATGTGTCATGGAAAAGAGCTAGAAAAACATTTTATTTAACTAATGACAAAATTGAATTTAGTAAACATGACATTCTAAAATTACCTTATGATGAAAGGTTTTTAGATATTCCTAGAATTTTATAGCTTTTTAGCATAAATGTTGTTTTCAGCAATATTAATGTCAAGAGTTTAGTTATAAAAACTCTCCTAAATATCTTCCAGGCTGCATACATGAAATTCCTTGCAAAAAGTGTGATAAAGTCTATTACGGACAAACCGGTAAATCTCTTTCACAACATCTCAAACAGCACCAATATTCTGTGAGAACTGGGCAAATATCGAATGCATTATTCGTACATATGAGAGATTTAGATCATCCTATTAACTGTAGTCAAGCAGATGCCTTAATCCCATGTAATGACACAGTTAAATGGAATATCATTGAATCTTGTTTCATCAAGTCAAATAATGGAAATGTTCTAAATTAAAGTCTTGGTTTATTTAAACTTGACGCCTTCATAATGAAAAAAGTTGTAGATAATTACAAGCAACAGAACTAATATATTCAGTTTTTACACGTTTTGGACTATACGGATACTTTGTAGTTTCTGTTAGGGTTAAATCTGTTTAGGTTCGTGACCGTGTAATATCCGATAATCCTGGATTATCTCTTTAATTTTTACCTTTTTGACAATTAATTATGTGGTATCCGTGAACTTGTTTACCTGATATGAATTTTCCAACTCAAAGATAGGAATTTCTCAACTTTCTAAAACAGAAAAATTGCAGTCTTGGGACCTCAGGCTCCCGTTACTCAACTTGGACTGAATCACACGGAACATCAGTTTCCAATTACATTATATATGAGTTCTATTCATACATGTGTATATGTACATATGTATATATACATATGCGTATATATAGTATATATATATGTACATAAATATACTGTGCGCCGTTTCTAGGATCACACTCTTTTGCATGAGTCCTGGAACTACTGCAGCCTCTAATTTTTCCAGATTCCTTTTCAGGGATCTTGGGATCGTGCCTAGTGTTCCTATGATTATGGGTACAATTTCCACTGGCATATCCCATATCCTTCTTATTTCTATTTTCAGGTCTTGATGCTTTTCCATTTTTTCCCTTTCTTTCTCTTTAACTCTGGTGTCCCATGGTATTGGGACATCAATGAGTGATACTTTCTTCTTGATTTTGTCAATCAACGTCACGTCTGGTCTGTTTGCACGTATCACCTTATCTGTTCTGATACCATAGTCCCCAGCCCAGGATCTTTGCCTGATCGTGTTTCTCCCCCATCACTCCTTCAGGTTGGTGCTCGTACCACTTATTACTGCAAGGTAGCTGATGTTTCTTGCACAGGCTCCAGTGGAGGGCTTTCGCTACTGAATCATGCCTCTTTTTATACTGGTTCTGTGCAAGTCCCAGACATTCGCTTGCTATGTGGTTTATGGTTTCATTTTTCGTATCGCACTTCCTACATATGGGAGAGATGTTATTTCCATCTATCGTTCTTTGGATATATCTGGTTCTTAGGGCCTGATCTTGTGCCGCTGTTATCATTCCTTCAGTTTCCTTCTTCAGCTCTCCCCTCTGTAACCATTGCCATGTGTCATCGCTGGCTAGTTCTTTAGTATGTCTCATGTATTGTCCGTGCATTGGTTTGTTGTGCCAGTCCTCTGTTCTGTTTGTCATTCTCCTGTCTCTGTATATTTCTGAGTCTTCGTCTACTTTTATCAGTCCTTCTTCCCATGCACTCTAGAGCCACTCGTCTTCACTGGTTTTCAGATATTGCCCCAGTGCTCTGTTCTCGATGTTGACGCAGTCCTCTATGCTTAGTAGTCCTCTCCCTCCTTCCTTTCGTGTTATGTATAGTCTGTCCGTATTTGCTCTTGGGTGTAGAGCTTTGTGTATTGTCATATGTTTCCTAGTTTTCTGGTATATGTTGCGGAGTTCTGCCTTCATCAATTCCACCGTTCCTGCGCTGTATCTGATTACTGGCACTGCCCATGTGTTTATGGCTTTTATCATATTTCCGGCATTGAGTTTTGACTTGAGTATCGCCTTGAGTCTCTGCATATATTCTTTCCTGATCGTGTCCTTCATCTCTTGGTGTTTTATATCCCCTCCTTCCATTATTCCCAGGTATTTGTATCTAGTCTCATCTATGTGTTTGATGTTGCTCCCATCTGGTAGCTTTATCCCTTCAGTCCTTGTTACTTTGCCCTTTTGTATGTTGACTAAGGCGCATTTTTCTATTCCAAACTCCATCCTGATGTCCCCAGATACAATCCTTACAGTCTGGATTAGGGTATCTATTTCCTTGATGCTCTTACCATACAGCTTGATGTCGTCCATGAACATCAGATGGTTAATTCTATTGCCTCTTTTCTTGAGTTGGTACCCACCATCCATCTTCTGCAGTACTTTTGCCATGGGAATCACGGCTACTACGAAGAGTAGTGGGGACAGTGAGTCGCCCTGGAAGATCCCTCTCCTGATATTAACCTCTACTAGTCTTATTCCAGAGCTTGTAAGTATTGTATTCCAGTTGCGCATTGCATTTTTGAGGAAGCTGATGGTGTTTTCCTCTGCCCCATATATTTTCAGGCATTCTATTAGCCATGTGTGTGGTACCATGTCGAAGGGTTTCTTATAGTCTATCCATGCCATGCTTAGGTTGGTTTTCCTTCTCTTACTGTTCTTCATTACCATTTTGTCTATCAGGAGCTGGTCTTTTGTGCCCCTACACTTCCTTCTGCAGCCTTTCTGTTGGTGGGGATGGGGTCTGTATCCTCTAGGTAGTTGTATAGCCTTTCGCTGATGATACCTGTTAGTAACTTCCACATTATTGGTAGGCAGGTGATAGGCCTGTAGTTACTGGCTATATTTCCCTTACTCTTGTCTTTCTGGACTAAGGATGTTCTTCCTGTGGTCATCCATTTGGGCGCATGGTGATTTGTGATACAATGCTGGAGTTGTTCTGCTATTCTTGGGTGTAGGGCCTTGAAGTTTTTGAGCCAGTATCCATGGACTTCATCGGGACCTGGGGCTTTCCAGTTTGGCATTTTCTTTAGTTGATGTCTGACTGTGTCTGTCGTGATGTCAGTGAATCTTTGTTTTATTCTCCCTGTTTCTTCTTCCTTGACTTCCTGGAGCCATGTTGCATGTTTGTTGTGTGATACCGGATTGCTCCATATGTTTTCCCAGAGTCTCTTACTTGGTTCGGCTTCAGGAATTTCTTGGTGGTGGTTGTCTTCCCCTCTTAGTTGGTTGTATAGTCCTTTTCTGGTTGGTTCCGAATAGTTTGTTCTGTTGGTATCCCTTATTCCTGTTAATGTATCGTTGGATCTTATGTACCTTGGCCTTAAGCCTCTGTTTTACATCCTCTATTGTGTTGTTTAGTCCCCTCTCGTGTACTTTGTATTTGTCGTTCAGTTCCTCCCTTGTTTTCTTGCTTCTTAGCCTTTTTTCTGCCATCTCTTTCAGTTTACTCAAGTCAGATCTCATCACCATGATTGGCTTTTCCAGGCGCCTTTTCCAAGGCGGTTGCTGTTTCAGGAGATGAACCCTATTCTTATGGAATTCATGCTTCCAAAAAATATTATTATTATTATTTGTTCTTATTTATTTATTAATTTCAGTCTATCAGTCATCAAATTCGACCGGGTGGTTTTCATAGTGTGGGGTTCCACGTTGTATCCTGCCTCCTTAGTACTCCATTTTTCTCACTATGTGCTCTGTTGGTAGTAGCACCATCTGATGTTCAAGGACGACATCAAGCTGTATGGTAAGAGCATCAAGGAAATAGATACCCTAATCCAGACTGTAAGGATTGTATCTGGGGACATCAGGATGGAGTTTGGAATAGAAAAATGCGCCTTAGTCAACATACAAAAGGGCAAAGTAACAAGGACTGAAGGGATAAAGCTACCAGATGGGAGCAACATCAAACACATAGATGAGACTAGATACAAATACCTGGGAATAATGGAAGGAGGGGATATAAAACACCAAGAGATGAAGGACACGATCAGGAAAGAATATATGCAGAGACTCAAGGCGATACTCAAGTCAAAACTCAATGCCGGAAATATGATAAAAGCCATAAACACATGGGCAGTGCCAGTAATCAGATACAGCGCAGGAACGGTGGAATTGATGAAGGCAGAACTCTGCAACATATACCAGAAAACTAGGAAACATATGACAATACACAAAGCTCTACACCCAAGAGCAAATACGGACAGACTATACATAACACGAAAGGAAGGAGGGAGAGGACTACTAAGCATAGAGGACTGCGTCAACATCGAGAACAGAGCACTGGGGCAATATCTGAAAACCAGTGAAGACGAGTGGCTCTAGAGTGCATGGGAAGAAGGACTGATAAAAGTAGACGAAGACTCAGAAATATACAGAGACAGGAGAATGACAAACAGAACAGAGGACTGGCACAACAAACCAATGCACGGACAATACATGAGACATACTAAAGAACTGGCCAGCGATGACACATGGCAATGGTTACAGAGGGGAGAGCTGAAGAATGAAACTGAAGGAATGATAACAGCGTCACAAGATCAGGCCCTAAGAACCAGATATATCCAAAGAACGATAGATGGAAATAACATCTCTCCCATATGTAGGAAGTGCGATACGAAAAATGAAACCATAAACCACATAGCAAGCGAATGTCTGGCACTTGCACAGAACCAGTATAAAAAGAGGCATGATTCAGTAGCGAAAGCCCTCCACTGGAGCCTGTGCAAGAAACATCAGCTACCTTGCAGTAATAAGTGGTACGAGCACCAACCTGAAGGAGTGATAGAAAACGATCAGGCAAAGATCCTCTGGGACTATGGTATAAGACAGAATAAGGTGAACCTTGCAAACAGACCAGACGTGACGTTGATTGACAAAATCAAGAAGAAAGTATCATTCATTGATGTCCCAATACCATGGGACACCAGAGTTAAAAGAGAAAGAAAGGGAAAAAATGGAAAAGTATCAAGACCTGAAAATAGTAAATAAGAAGGATAGGATATGCCAGTGGAAATTGTACCCATAATCATAGGAACACTAGGCACGATCCCAAGATCCCTGAAAAGGAATCTGGAAAAATTAGAGGCTGCAGTAGTTCCAGGACTCATGCAAAAGAGTGTGATCCTAGAAACCGCGCACATAGTAAGAAGAGTGATGGACTCCTAAGGAGGCAGGATGCAACCCGGAACCCCACACTATAAATGCCACCCTGTCGAATTGCAGGACTGCTGATAAAGCATATATATATATATATATATATATATATATATATTGTAACATAAAAAAAAAATCTCTCTCTACGGTAAGGATTTACGAGGAGAATATATCAGGAAACAGTGACAACCCACTATAACTTAAAATGTACTTTAATAACAATCAGTAAGGAAATTAAAGTCACAAACAGAACATTAAACAAATTACGGACGCATTGCACAAAAGCAAAGACTCGCCATACAACACTTCATCAAGACAACTAATCACTAATCACTGCATTTTACAGTATAATACCCAAGTCACAAAGCTTTACATCAACACAACATATAATTCACTGTAACATCAAAAAGTTAGTGGTAACCAACGTTACATCACACAAGAAAACGTCCAAATGGATAAACATACATTACCATATATTCCTCAAAACTTGATACACTATTATAATCACTTGTTTGTTTCAGCTCCAACGAAAATCGTCGTTTTGGGCCTTTATATACCAGACTCACGCTAGACATCCATGGACCAAATATTCATTGTTTCGGTACATTATCCTTGGCGACTACCGCCTACGCCAAGCGCTACTACTTGCCATCTGTTGTCTAGTGTACACACTTTTTTGTATGCAAATATCAATTTTCAACCTTTTATGCAATTTTACATTCAATAAATCAATATTCCTTTACAATATATATAATAATGTGTCATAAAAATCCACAATTATAGAGTAGACTACTATGTAAAATAAACAGACTTTCGAATATCGTTCAGTGTTGATGTTAAAATGTTGAATGAGAGGGTAGTTTCCTCTGAAGAACATCTAAAAAGGTGGGCGGGGCGAGAAAATAACAGCCCATCATCGAAGTGCTGGTTCGGGTGGTGTTTACGTTATTCCAGATTCAACAGCCAGTTGCGCAACCTCCTTGATCTTCGAACCTGCGATGTTGCTCCTACTTGCACTGCATGGGTGCCATAGTCGAAACATCCTCAGGGACGTCTGCCATCTGGAGAGAGAGAGAGAGAGAGAGGAAGCAGAACATCAGGGTTCACACGGTCACCGTCAGTTTTGAAATTAAAATGTTTTAGGAACTGTTTTGGGGAGGATTGTTTTTCCTAAAACTGGACCTTTTCTTCTATAAATGTCATTGCATTATATATATTAGGGCTTTGTGCCTTGTATGATAAGGCGCCCTATGAGGTAATGTTAGACTAGCGATAATCTTACGCTAAGTCGGTTGGTATTGCACTTCCATCTTCAATGGAGTGTCTGGGGGTTTGTAGATCATTTACGAAGTCGGTATTATCTTGTTTGTTATTACGACGATGTGTTAAACTCATGGTGAGGAGGTTCTGTAGAAAACACGAAATATAAAACTATATGTATTCTTCTGAAGTTTTACATGGTGAAGATCAGATATGATTGTACCAAGTCTTCTAATAACGATAGCTTGATCGCTTCTGCCAATGATGATGGCTAATCCTATTCCTCTACATGATAAAGCTTAGGTAAAGAGGTACAGGTCTTCTAATGACGATAGCTAACTCTGTTCTCCTGTCTACCATCTCTGTTACAAGTTATGAAGGAGCAGACAGTAGTTCGAACATATGAACATACATACAAATGACATAGTTTCATACGAACACACAATCAAATGAGACACGCTACAGATCACGTAGGCCGTTTGAATTATAGGTCGGGGTAGTTGTCTCAAGCAGGGAGCTTGGACTAATGTTTATAAACAATCGAATGACTACAGGTGACGGCATGTTATCTTAGCCTACATACTTATTGTATACGTCATCTTTAGCGTCTCTAGTCTGATCACATTCCTGCAAGCAATCTTTTATATATATATGGACTAACATTCCATATTTTTATTATGTAAACACTTACATTAGCTCGGTCAGCTACCAAAACCAGCTACTGAAGTACTCAAACTTGACTTGCATTTGACTTATAGGAGTGTGATACAGACACTATGTGAATATATATATATATAAGTAAATAAAAATTCATGGTGTACATGAATTGATTCAAGTAATAAAATATAAAACAATGATATTGGTAAATAATAGTGATCACGTGATATATAATGATACAGTTTTCACTTCATCTCTTTAAGATACTTATGCTACAGAAAATACTAATGTACTCTGATAATTGCATAGAATGAAGATTAACATGATAAAAATCATATTTTAACTGATAAAAAATTTCATATATGAATTGATAAAATTATTAATGTTTATGCTGATTGATTCGTTGATTTTTATGCAAAATGTTATATATCTGATACATTAATCAATATACTAACTCATATAACTGCAGATATTGGTAAGATAAAAGGTAACAGATTGATTATAGGCTACCTGATTTGTTTATACATATGTATATGGATTCATATAATTATGATTAATATATGTGCACTTTAAATAGATTCCTATTGCGTACACGCAAAGATATATTTCGATTCCGTTATTTATGATCATTTATATATAGATTCCTAGTGCGTACACGCAAAAAATATATTTCGATTCTGTTATTTATGATCATTTATATATATAGCATACATGATACTTTATATATATATAGGATACATGACCGAGGTTATACTACTTCACTTTTAACTAACGTTCGAACAACTTTTCGTCCATTACACAGTTCCAGACAACCACCTATAGCCCAATGAAACGGCCTATTTTCACAGGGTTAAAACAAGGGGAAAATTTGCCTGGGCGGGGGTCCAACGTTCTATTTTGCGCTCATACTTATTCTCTGCATCCTAAGCTACACGATTACGTTCGCGATGAATAAAAAAACATCCCCAGCACGAGTCCTTCGCCAGCAAAGTAGAGTTGAATATCCTACGGGTCGTAATTGTCGGAAGTATGTCCCATTCGTAGTCGATTCCGACAGCCGCCGGAGCATTTCCCGCATTAAAACGAGATTAACGACGAGATACGTGTCGGTCGAAGAAGTCCATGAAATTCCTTTCACATTGTAGGCGGTTGTTACTTGACTGTAGTCGTCCGCTGCAACGAACGATTTTTTGAAGTTGCGATGGGAAACTCTCGTACTGCAGGATACTGTAACCAGGTTCCATTAATCAGCCTGCAAGTGAAATTATACTTGTCACAAGGGCAAAGTAAATTCAGACGACATCCAAATACAGGGGGGGAGAGAGCCATTTAGACCAGACGTAACCCACATGAATTCGCTGATATTTTGGAATTCAAAAGAATCCGCTGTACAAACTTTTTTTATCCATGGCATTAACAATGAGTGAACCTATCCAGGTCTATGATGACTTGTAAAAATATCCATATTATAAAAAATAAATAGATATCATTACGAATCTCAAAGAAAATTCGATATTACTGGTAGTAAATTACTAGACAAAGAAGTGGAAAACGGAGCTATTTGTAAGATTGCCAGGCAACATAAGAGTCAAAGAGAAGATTAATCATGATTCTGTATTTCTCTATGCTAACTGAAATTAAGTTGTGATAAAATCTGATCCTATGTGCCCTAACAAAAGTTTCATATTCAATTTTCTCGCGCGCATCCTCTGAGGTTAATTTTAAAAACTTTATTTATTGAATAGGTAGGAGATGCAACGAAAAAACCCACTATGTAACTAATTTCTAAATAAACTTTGGGTTTTCAAGAAAATGTGACATTTTCCCATGAATGTTTTACTTGAATTGTAATAGGCTAATGTTGCAAGTAAATATTTCACATATATATCTTGATACTTTTAATGAAAAGCTATTAGATATGCTACTAGAATACAACATTCAACAAATAAATCACCTGCCAACAAGAAAGGAAAATACTTTAGACCTAGTATTTGTGAACGAGATGAATTATGTTAAAGAAATAATAGTTTATAATGCGAGTATTTCAGATCATAATGTCATAGAATTAACAGTTCATTCCAAAGCAAGTGAAAATAGAGATAAGCAAGAAATGAAAAAGTGGGAAGGATATGGAAAATACAACTTCTACAGTAAAAAATATAAAATGGTCAGAAATTAATGAAGAATTAAACAAAGATTGGGATAACATTTTCGTAAGTGGATGACATAAGGGTAAATGCGGAGATATTATATAAAATATTGGAGAAAATAGTGGATAAATATATACCGAAGAAGAAAAGTAAACATCATTCATGCATACCAAGAGACAGAAGGATCTTGTTCCAGAAAATCAGAAAGTGGAAAAAAGGTCTTGCAAAAGAAAAAAATGCATGGAAAGTTATAGAACTAGAAAGCAAGATAGAAATGCAGAACAAAAGATTATACAATCAAAGAAAATGAAAAACGGGACTTGGAAGAAAAAACCCTATTAAATGTCAAGCAAAACCCCAAACTATTATACTCATATGCGAAGAAGATGAATAAAAGAAGAATAGAAATAGCCCTCTGAGAATTGAAGGGAGATTAACGAATGAAAAAAAAGGAAATTTGCAACATACTGGCAGAACTATATAAGAGAGAATTCACCCCTAGAATAGATAATGAAGATAATGATATAGAAGTAAGGGACGAAAATAGTGAATATTTAGCTGACAATAGAAATTAATGAAGCTGATATTGTGCAGGCAATTAATGAAATTAAAAATGGAGCTGCTGCAGGGCCGGATGGAGTCCCTGCTATTTTGTTAAAGAAAGTAGTTCATTCTATCGCAAAGCCACTTGCATATTATTAAGACAAAGTGTAGATACAGGCAAGATTTATGATGAGCACAAATTAGCATATATCACCCCTACTTTCAAAAGTGGATCAGACTAGAGGCAAGTAATTATAGGCCTGTGAGTCTAACATCACATATTATGAAAGTGTATGAAAGGGTAATGAAGAAAAACATTATGAAACATTTAATAAAAAATAATTTGTTTAATATAGGACAACACGGTTTCGTACCCGGAAAAAGTACACAAACCCAACTGTTAGTCTACCGTGAAAACATATTCAAAAATATGAAAAGCGGAATGAAACAGATGTGGTTTATCTAGACTTTGCAAAAGCTTTTGACAAAGTAGACCATAATATTATTAGCAAAGAAAATTAGAAAACACAATATCGTAGATAAAGTAGGAAGATGGTTAAAAGAATTTTTACACAACAGAAAACAGATAGTTTATTGCAAACGATGAGAAATCGGATGAAACCAAGGTAATATCCGTGCCACAAGGTACGGTGCTAGCTGCAATATTGTTTGTTATTATGATTGAAGACATAGACGTAATGTTAAGGATTCGGTATTGAGTAGTTTCGCTGATGACACAAGAATAAGTAGAGAAATTACTTGTGATGAAGATAGGAACGCTCTACAAAGAGACCTTAACAAAGTATATGATTGGGCAGAGGTAAATAGGATGGTATTTAACTCTGATAAATTTGAATCAATAAATTATGGAGACAGAGAAGGAAAGCTATATGCATATAGGGGACCTAATAATGAGACAATCACAAATAAGGAAGCAGTTAAAGACCTTGGTGTGATGATGAATAGGAACATGTTATGCAATGATCAAATAGCCATTCTGTTGGCAAAATGTAAAGCAAAATGGGAATGTTGTTACGGCACTTCAAAACAAGAAGAAAAAGCTGACACATGATTATGCTTTATAAAACATATGTTCGTAGTCCACTTGAATATTGCAATATGATATGGTACCCACACTATCAAAAGGATATTGACAAATAGAGAGGTGTACAAAGGTCCTTTACAGCTAGAATAGAAGAAGTTAAGGACCTAGACTACTGGGAAAGACTACAATCCTTAAAATTATATAGTCTAGAAAGGAGAAGAGAACGCTACATGATAATTCAGGCATGGAAACAGATAGAAGGATAACAGAAAATATCATGGAACTAAAAATATCAGAAAGAGCAAGCAGAGGTAGATTAATAGTGCCCAAAACTATACCAGGAAAAATAAGGAAAACACACAGAACATTAATCCACTAACGCACCAGCATCGATAATGCAGCGTCTATTCATGCGTTGCCAGCTCATCTGAGGAATATATCAGGAGTGAGCGTAGATGTGTTTAAGAATAAGCTCGACAAATATCTAAACTGCATCCCAGACCATCCAAGATTGGAAGATGCAAAATATACCGGAAGATGTACTAGCAACTCTCTGGTAGACATTAGAGGCGCCTCACACTGAGGGACCTGGGGCAACCCGAACGAACTGTAAGGTCTGTAAGGTAAGGTCCTTCCTCTCTGTCCCCCTCTCTCCTTCTCCTCAGACTCTTTTTCCTCTCCCCCTCTTCTTCTTACTCTTTCCCCCCTTTCTCCCTTCTCCTCTGACTCTTTTCCCCTCTCTCCTTTTCTCTATCTCCCTTTTCTTCTAACTCTTTAGAAGGGAAAGGGAGGTAGTTTAATAGTGGCCCAAAACTAATATCAAGGAAAACAAAACTATGGAAAACACACAGGATATTAATCCACTATGCATCAGCATCGACAATGCAGCGTCTATTCATGCGTTGCCAGCTCATCTGAGGAACCTATCAGGAGCGAGCGTAGATGTGTTTAAGAATTAGCTTGACAAATATCTAAGCTGCATCCCAGACCATCCAAGATTGGAAGATGCAAAATATACCGGAAGATCCTTTAGCAAGTCTCTGGTAGAGATTAGAGGTGCCTCACACTGAGGGACCTGGGGAAACCCGAACGAGCTGTAAGGTCTGTAAGGTCGATATATCTCTCTCTCTCTCTCAGGAGTGCCCATCGTTCAGGTAGGTATTGAAGAGAGCTAGAGGTGTATTACTCAAGGCGAACTTACAACAGATGTCTAAGAATGTTTGTGCTGCCATGGGAATCAGGATATAGAAGGAATGTACCCATTTACCTTCCATGAAAAATGGTTCTCCCATATTGATCGAGGCAGTGAATTGTGTACCTGGTGGCTAGTCGATCTTAGTGGTTAGCAGACAGCACAGCGTGAAAAAACATTGATGTTATTCACCATAATACTAAATAGCCTTGTTCAGAAGGAATAATTAAAATATATATATATATATATATATATATATATATATATATATATATGATATATATATATATATTATTTGTCGGGTTTGTCTGATAGATTAATCACGAAGTCCATGTTGGCATGCTTAGTCCAGTCGCCTTCAACAATAAGATTCTTCAGCTTGACTTGAAGCTTCCTTTCGAGACGGTTGCAGCTCTTCCTCAATTTCCCGTAGCAACCGTCTTCAAAGGAAGCTTCAAGTCAAGCTGAAGAATCCAATTGCTGAAAGCGACTGGACTAAGCATGCCAACATGGACTTCGTGATTAACATATCAGAAAAACCAGTGGATAGTGCTGCGACAGTGGCTTTTGGATATGGATTAAGCTTTGGTGTGTCTAACGGTACTCTGGACTATGTCGACATTTCAAATCATTTTGTTATTTGGAAAAATTTAATCGTAATCTATATGCCCTGAGGATATCAATACTTGTAAGGTATTGTGCATGGTGCTATGAGAAAGCCTTCTTCCCCTAATGTACCTGTAAGATTTCTCCAGACTTACAAGAAAATTAAAATGACGAAACAGTGCAAGTAACTAAGGCAGATAAGTCTAATGCAGTGGTAATAATGAATAAAAGTGGACTATGTAATAAAATAATGGCATTGCTAAATGATACTGATACTTACACGAAACTGAGGTCTGATCCTACACAGACAGCGAACTCCCATTTTAATAAACAAATGAAATCCATTTTGAAGGGCTTGGGACCATTTAATTAAACAGTTTACATCACAATGGGCCTCCCTACTTTATATGTATGGTTTAGTCAAGACACACAAAATCAATAACCCTATCAGACCAATCATTAGTTCAGTAGGACTCAGTTATGTATAATTCATCTAAATAGCTTGTAAAAATTCTTACACCTTTGGTAGGAAACATTTTCTAACACGAATGTAATAACAATGTTGAATTTATAAACAAATTGAATAGCTTAAATTTGAATTTAGATTTTAATATGGTTAGTTTTGATGTTGTCTCTTTATTTACAAAAGAGCCTGTAGATGCTTTACTTGAATTTTTGGAGGATGGAATGAGAACGTCATGAGATTCCCCCTTAGCTCATAAGGTTTTGTGTATCAAAGATATTAAATTTTGTCTTTAATGGGACTTTTTTTGTGCAAAAAAGTTTGGCATGGCTATGGGTAATCCCTTATCTCCTGTCCTTAGCAATATTTAATGGAATTTTTTTAGACAAACCTCTTACCAAGAATTTTGCCCCAAAACGTTATATGGTTTAGGTATGTGGATGATATTTTCTGTATTTGGCCAGTCACGAAAATCTCCAGGAATTCCTTAATAATCTCAATAATTTAGTCCCCTCTACAAAATTTACTGTAGAGTAAGAAAGAATTGTAATTTGAAATTTCTTGATGTAACTGTCCATAAAAATGATTGAAATTTCACATTTTCAGTCTTTCGGAAATCAACTGACATTGCCTCTTTTGATCATTACTACTCAACTCACCATCAAAATGTTAAATTCTCTGTTTTTTCTGGGATGTTCTAAGGGCTTTACGAGTCTGTAGCCTGCAGTTTATTGACGCTGAGATTGAAAATATTTATGATATTGCATTGAAACTTAAATACCCAGGACTTTTGTAGATGTGGCATGGAAAAGAGCTAGAAAAACATTTTATTTAACTAATGACAAAATGAATTTAGTAAACATGACATTCTAAAATTACCTTATGATGAAAGGTTTTTAGATATTCCTAGAATTTTATAGCTTTTTAGCATAAATGTTGTTTTCAGCAATATTAATGTCAAGAGTTTAGTTATAAAAACTCTCCTAAATATCTTCCAGGCTGCATACATGAAATTCCTTGCAAAAAGTGTGATAAAAGGTCTATTTGAAACGGACAAACCGGTAAATCTCTTTCACAACATCTCAAACAGCACCAATATTCTGTGAGAACTGGGCAAATATCGAATGCATTATTCGTACATATGAGAGATTTAGATCATCCTATTAACTGTAGTCAAGCAGATGCCTTAATCCTGTAATGACACAGTTAAATGGAATATCATTGAATCTTGTTTCATCAAGTCAAATAATGGAAATGTTCTAAATTAAAGTCTTGGTTTATTTAAACTTGACGCCTTCATAATGAAAAAAAGTTGTAGATAATTACAAGCAACAGAACTAATATATTCAGTTTTTACACGTTTTGGACTATACGGATACTTTGTAGTTTCTGTTAGGGTTAAATCTGTTTAGGTTCGTGACCGTGTAATATCCGATAATCCTGGATTATCTCTTTAATTTTTACCTTTTTGACAATTAATTATGTGGTATCCCGTGAACTTATTTACCTGATATGAATTTTCCAACTCAAAGATAGGAAGTTTTCTCAACTTTCTTTAAAAACAGGAAAAAATTAAAATTGCAGTCTTGGGACCTCAGGCTCCCGTTACTCAACTTGGACTGAATCACACGGAACATCAGTTTCCAATTACATTATATATGAGTTCTATTCATACATGTGTATATGTACATATGTATATATACATATGCGTATATATAGTTATATATATATGTACATAAATATACTGTGCGCCGTTTCTAGATCACACTCTTTTGCATGAGTCCTGGAACTACGCAGCCTCTAATTTTTTCCAGATTCCTTTTCAGGGATCTTGGGATCGTGCCTAGTGTTCCTATGATTATGGGTACAATTTCCACTGGCATAGCCCATATCCTTCTTATTTCTATTTTTCAGGTCTTGATGCTTTCCATTTTTTCCCTTTCTTTCTCCCCCCCCTCCTTTAACTCTGGTGTCCCATGGTATTGGGACATCAATGAGTGATACTTTCTCTTCTTGATTTTTGTCAATCAACGTCACGTCTGGTCTGTTTGCACGTATCACCTTATCTGTTCTGATACCATAGTCCCAGAGGATCTTTGCCTGATCGTTTTCTATCACTCCTTCAGGTTGGTGCTCGTACCACTTATTACTGCAAGGTAGCTGATGTTTCTTGCACAGGCTCCAGTGGAGGGCTTTCGCTACTGAATCATGCCTCTTTTTATACTGGTTCTGTGCAAGTCCAGACATTCGCTTGCTATGTGGTTTATGGTTTCATTTTTTCGTATCGCACTTCCTACATATGGGAGAGATGTTATTTCCATCTATCGTTCTTTTGAGGATATCTGGTTCTTAGGGCCTGATCTTGTGCCGCTGTTATCATTCCTTCAGTTTCCTTCTTCAGCTCTCCCCTCTGTAACCATTGCCATGTGTCATCGCTGGCTAGTTCTTTAGTATGTCTCATGTATTGTCGTGCATTGGTTTGTTGTGCCAGTCCTCTGTTCTGTTTGTCATTCTCCTGTCTCTGTATATTTTGGCTGAGTCTTCGTCTACTTTTATCAGTCCTCTTCCCAGCATCTAGAGCCACTCGTCTTCACTGGTTTTCAGATATTGCCCAGTGCTCTGTTCTCGATGTTGACGCAGTCCTCTATGCTTAGTAGTCCTCTCCCTCCTTCCTTTCGTGTTATGTATAGTCTGTCCGTATTTGCTCTTGGGTGTAGAGCTTTGTGTATTGTCATATGTTTCCTAGTTTTCTGGTATATGTTGCGGAGTTCTGCCTTCATCAATTCCACCGTTCCTGCGCTGTATCTGATTACTGGCACTGCCCATGTGTTTATGGCTTTTATCATATTTCCGGCATTGAGTTTTGACTTGAGTATCGCCTCGAGTCTCTGCATATATTCTTTCCTGATCGTGTCCTTCATCTCTTGGTGTTTTATATCCCCTCCTTCCATTATTCCCAGGTATTTGTATCTAGTCTCATCTATGTGTTTGATGTTGCTCCCATCTGGTAGCTTTATCCCTTCAGTCCTTGTTACTTTGCCCTTTTGTATGTTGACTAAGGCGCATTTTTTCTATTCCAAACTCCATCCTGATGTCCCCAGATACAATCCTTACAGTCTGGATTAGGGTATCTATTTCCTTGATGCTCTTACCATACAGCTTGATGTCGTGCATGAACATCAGATGGTTAATTCTATTGCCTCTTTTCTTGAGTTGGTACCCACCATCCATCTTCTGCAGTACTTTTGCCAGCCCTGGGAATAACACGGCTACTACGAAGAGTAGTGGGGACAGTGAGTCGCCCTGGAAGATCCCTCTCCTGATAGTTCAACCCTCTGGGCTAGGGGTTTCCCGTTTATTCCAGAGCTTGTAAGTATTGTATTCCAGTTGCGCATTGCAATTTTTGAGGAAGCTGATGGTGTTTTCCTCTGCCCCATATATTTTCAGGCATTCTATTAGCCATGTGTGTGGTACCATGTCGAAGGGTTTCTTATAGTCTATCCATGCCATGCTTAGGTTGGTTTTCCTTCTCTTACTGTTCTTCATTACCATTTTGTCTATCAGGAGCTGGTCTTTTGTGCCCCTACACTTCCTTCTGCAGCCTTTCTGTTGGTGGGGGATGGGGTCTGTATCCTCTAGTAGTTGTATAGCCTTTCGCTGATGATACCTGTTAGTAACTTCCACATTATGGTAGGCAGGTGATAGGCCTGTAGTTACTGGCTATATTTCCCTTACTCTTGTCTTTCTGGACTAAGGATGTTCTTCCTGGGTGGTCATCCATTTGGGCGCATGGTGATTTGTGATACAATGCTGGAGTTGTTCTGCTATTCTTGGGTGTAGGGCCTTGAAGTTTTTGAGCCAGTATCCATGGACTTCATCGGGACCTGGGGCTTTCCAGTTTGGCATTTTCTTTAGTTGATGTCTGACTGTGTCTGTCGTGATGTCAGTGAATCTTTGTTTTATTCTCCCTGTTTCTTCTTCCTTGACTTCCTGGAGCCATGTTGCATGTTTGTTGTGTGATACCGGATTGCTCCATATGTTTTCCCAGAGTCTCTTACTTGGTTCGGCTTCAGGAATTTCTTGGTGGTTGTCTTCCCCTCTTAGTTGGCTGTATAGTCTTTTCTGGTTGGTTCCGAATAGTTTGTTCTGTTGGTATCCCTTATTCCTGTTAATGTATCGTTGGATCTTATGTACCTTGGCCTTAAGCCTCTGTTTTACATCCTCTATTGTGTTGTTTAGTCCCCTCTCGTGTACTTTGTATTTGTCGTTCAGTTCCTCCCTTGTTTTCTTGCTTCTTAGCCTTTTTTCTGCCATCTCTTTCAGTTTACTCAAGTCAGATCTCATCACCATGATTGGCTTTTCCAGGCGCCTTTTCCAAGGCGGTTGCTGTTTCAGGAGATGAACCCTATTCTTATGGAATTCATGCTTCCAAAAAATATTATTATTATTATTTGTTCTTATTTATTTATTAATTTCAGTCTATCAGTCATCAAATTCGACCGGGTGGTTTTCATAGTGTGGGGTTCCACGTTGTATCCTGCCTCCTTAGTACTCCATTTTTCTCACTATGTGCTCTGTTGGTAGTAGCACCATCTGATGTTCAAGGACGACATCAAGCTGTATGGTAAGAGCATCAAGGATATAGATACCCTAATCCAGACTGTAAGGATTGTATCTGGGGGACATCAGGATGGAGTTTGGAATAGAAAAAATGCGCCTTAGTCAACATACAAAAGGGCAAAGTAACAAGGACTGAAGGGATAAAAAAGCTAAGCCAGATGGGAGCAACATCAAACACATAGATGAAAACTAGATACAAATACCTGGGAATAATGGAAGGAGGGATATAAAACACCAAGAGATGAAGGACACGATCAGGAAAGAATATATGCAGAGACTCAAGGCGATACTCAAGTCAAAACTCAATGCCGGAAATATGATAAAAGCCATAAACACATGGGCAGTGCCAGTAATCAGATACAGCGCAGGAACGGTGGAATTGATGAAGGCAGAACTCTGCAACATATACCAGAAAACTAGGAAACATATGACAATACACAAAGCTCTACACCCAAGAGCAAATACGGACAGACTATACATAACACGAAAGGAGGAGAGAGGATACTAAGCATAGAGGACTGCGTCAACATCGAGAACAGAGCACTGGGGCAATATCTGAAAACCAGTGAAGACGAGTGGCTCTAGATTGGCATGGGAAGAAGGACTGATAAAAGTAGACGAAGACTCAGAAATATAACAGAGACAGGAGAATGACAAACAGAACAGAGGACTGGCACAACAAACCAATGCACGGACAATACAGAGACATACTAAAGAACTGGCCAGCGATGACACATGGCAATGGTTACAGAGGGGAGAGCTGAAGAATGAAACTGAAGGAATGAATAACAGCGTCACAAGATCAGGCCCTAAGAACCAGATATATCCAAAGAACGATAGATGGAAATAACATCTCTCCCATTATGGAGGAAGGTTCTTAGTGCGATACGAAAAATGAAACCATAAACCACATAGCAAGCGAATGTCTGGCACTTGCACAGAACCAGTATAAAAAGAGGCATGATTCAGTAGCGAAAGCCCTCCACTGGAGCCTGTGCAAGAAACATCAGCTACCTTGCAGTAATAAGTGGTACGAGCACCAACCTGAAGGAGTGATAGAAAACGATCAGGCAAAGATCCTCTGGGACTATGGTATCAGAACAGATAAGGTGATACGTGCAAACAGACCAGACGTGACGTTGATTGACAAAATCAAGAAGAAAGTATCATTCATTGATGTCCCAATACCATGGGACACCAGAGTTAAAGAGAAAGAGAGGGAAAAAATGGAAAAGTATCAAGACCTGAAAATAGAAATAAGAAGGATATGGGATATGCCAGTGGAAATTGTACCCATAATCATAGGAACACTAGGCACGATCCCAAGATCCCTGAAAAGGAATCTGGAAAAATTAGAGGCTGCAGTAGTTCCAGGACTCATGCAAAGAGTGTGATCCTAGAAACCGCGCACATAGTAAGAGAGTGATGGACTCCTAAGGAGGCAGGATGCAACCCGGAACCCCACACTATAAATGCCCACCCTGTCGAATTGCAGGACTGTGATTAAGCAAAAAAAAAAAAAAACCCATATATATATATCATAATATATATATATAGTATATATATATATATATATATATATATATATATATATATATATATATATATATATATATTGTAACATAAAAAAAAAATCTCTCTCTACGGTAAGGATTTACGAGGAGAATATATCAGGAAACAGTGACAACCCACTATAACTTAAATGTACTTTAATAACAATCAGTAAGGAAATTAAAGTCACAAACAGAACATTAAACAAATTACGGACGCATTGCACAAAAGCAAAGACTCGCCATACAACACTTCATCAAGACAACTAATCACTAATCACTGCATTTTACAGTATAATACCCAAGTCACAAAGCTTTACATCAACACAACATATAATCACTGTAACATCAAAAAGTTAGTGGTAACCAACGTTACATCACACAAGAAAACGTCCAAATGGATAAACAATACATTACCATATATTCCTCAAAACTTGATACACTATTATAATCACTTGTTTGTTTCAGCTCCAACGAAAATCGTCGTTTTGGGCCTTTATATACCAGACTCACGCTAGACATCCATGGACCAAATATCATTGTTTCGGTACATTATCCTTGGCGACTACCGCCTACGCCAAGCGCTACTGCCATCTGTTGTCTAGTGTACACACTTTTTTGTATGCAAATATCAATTTTCAACCTTTTATGCAATTTTACATTCAATAAATCAATATTCCTTTAATATATATAATAATGTGTCATAAAAATCCACAATTATTAGAGTAGACTACTATGTAAAATAACAGACTTTCGAATATCGTTCAGTGTTGATGTTAAAATGTTGAATGAGAGGGTAGTTTCCTCTGAAGAACATCTAAAAAGGTGGGCGGGGCGAGAAAATAACAGCCCATCATCGAAGTGCTGGTTCGGGTGGTGTTACGTTATTCCAGATTCAACAGCCAGTTGCGCAACCTCCTTGATCTTCGAACCTGCGATGTTGCTCCTACTTGCACTGCATGGGTGCCATAGTCGGAAACATCCTCAGGGACGTCTGCCATCTGGAGAGAGAGAGAGAGAGAGAGGAAGCAGAACATCAGGGTTCACACGGTCACCGTCAGTTTTGAAATTAAAATGTTTTAGGAACTGTTTTGGGGAGGATTGTTTTTCCTAAAACTGGACCTTTTCTTCTATAAATGTCATTGCATATATATATATTAGGGCTTGTGCCTTGTATGATAAGGCGCCCTATGAGGTAATGTTAGACTAGCGATAATCTTACGCTAAGTCGGTTGGTATTGCACTTCCATCTTCAATGGAGTGTCTGGGGGTTTGTAGATCATTTACGAAGTCGGTATTATCTTGTTTGTTATTACGACGATGTGTTAAACTCATGGTGAGGAGGTTCTTGTAGAAAACACGAAATATAAAACTATATGTATTCTTCTGAAGTTTTACATGGTGAAGATCAGATATGATTGTACAAGTCTTCTAATAACGATAGCTTGATCGCTTCTGCCAATGATGATGGCTAATCCTATTCCTCTACATGATAAAGCTTAGGTAAAGAGGTACAGGTCTTCTAATGACGATAGCTAACTCTGTTCTCCTGTCTACCATCTCTGTTACAAGTTATGAAGGAGCAGACAGTAGTTCGAACATATGAACATACACTACAAATGACATAGTTTCATACGAACACACAATCAGAGACGACTACAGATCACGTAGGCCGTTTGAATTATAGGTCGGGGTAGTTGTCTCAAGCAGGGAGCTTGGACTAATGTTTATAAACAATCGAATGACTACAGGTGACGGCATGTTATCTTAGCCTACATACTTAATGTATACGTCATCTTTAGCGTCTCTAGTCTGATCACATTCCTGCAAGCAATCTTTTATATATATGGACTAACATTCCATATTTTATTATGTAAACACTTACATTTAGCTCGGTCAGTCTACCAAAACCAGCTACTGAATATTACTCAAACTTGACTTGCATTTGACTTATAGGAGTGTGATACAGACACTATGTGAATATATATATATATATAAGTAAATAAAAATTCATGGTGTACATGAATTGATTCAAGTAATAAAATATAAAACAATGATATTGGTAAATAATAGTGATCACGTGATATATAATGATACAGTTTTTCACTTCATCTCTTTAAGATACTTATGCTACAGAAAATACTAATGTACTCTGATAATTGCATAGAATGAAGATTAACATGATAAAAATCATATTTTAACTGATAAAAAATTTCATATATGAATTGATAAAATTATTAATGTTTATGCTGATTGATTCGTTGATTTTTATGCAAAATGTTATATATCTGATACATTAATCAATATACTAACTCATATAACTGCAGATATTGTAAGATAAAAGGTAACAGATTGATTATAGGCTACCTGATTTGTTTATACATATGTATATGGACATATAATTATGATTAATATATGTGCACTTTTAAATAGATTCCTATTGCGTACACGCAAAGATATATTTCGATTCGTTATTTATGATCATTTATATATAGATTCCTAGTGCGTACACGCAAAAAATATATTTCGATTCTGTTATTTATGATCATTTATATATATAGGATACATGATACTTTATATATATAGGATACATGACCGAGGTTATACTACTTCACTTTTAACTAACGTTCGAACAACTTTTCGTCCATTACACAGTTCCAGACAACCACCTATAGCCCAATGAAACGGCCTATTTTCACAGGGTTAAAACAAGGGGAAAATTTGCCTGGGCGGGTCCAACGTTCTATTTTTGCGCTCATACTTATTCTCTGCATCCTAAGCTACACGATTACGTTCGCGATGAATAAAAAAAAACATCCCCAGCACGAGTCCTTCGACCAGCAAAGTTAGAGTTGAATATCCTACGGGTCGTAATTGTCGGAAGTATGTCCCATTCGTAGTCGATTCGACAGCCGCCGGAGCATTCCGCATTGAAACGAGATTAACGACGAGATACGGTGTCGGTCGAAGAAGTCCATGAAATTCCTTTCACATTGTAGGCGGTTGTTACTTGACTGTAGTCGTCCGCTGCAACGAACGATTTTTTGAAGTTGCGATGTGAAACTCTCGTACTGCAGGATACTGTAACCAGGTTCCATTAATCAGCCTGCAAGTGAAATTATACTTGTCACAAGGGCAAAGTAAATTCAGACGACATCCAAATACAGGGGGGAGAGAGCCATTTAGACAGACGTAACCCACATGAATTCGCTGATATTTTGGAATTCAAAAGAATCCGCTGTACAAAACTTTTTTAATTATCCATGGCATTAACAATGAGTGAACCTATCCAGGTCTATGATGACTTGTAAAAATATCCATAATTATAAAAAATAAATAGATATCATTACGAATCTCAAAGAAAATTCGATATTACTGGTAGTAAATTACTAGACAAAGAAGTGGAAAACGGAGCTATTTGTAAGATTGCCAGGACAAATAAGAGTCAAAGAGAAGATTAATCATGATCTGTATTTCTCTATGCTAACTGAAATTAAGTTGTGATAAAATCTGATCCTATGTGCCCTAACAAAAAGTTTCATATTCAATTTTCTCGCGCGCATCCTCTGAGGTTAATTTTAAAAACTTATTAATAGGTAGGAGATGCAACGAAAAAACCCCTATGTAACTAATTTCTAAATAAACTTTGGGTTTTTCAAGAAAATGTGACATTTTTCCCATGAATGTTTTACTGAATTGTAATAGGCTAATGTTGCAAGTAAATATTTCACATATATATCTTGATACTTTTAATGTCTATGAGGTCAGAAAAAATTAATTCATTTTGATGTTATAGAAATTCTATTTCCTTATTTGTTTATTAATTTTTCTTTTAAAATGATTGCAACTCCTTAGCTAAAGTTGCATTGCGCACACCGATAGACACTTGTACCTAACGTCTGCCTTGCCCATGAGAAGTTCGGGCTAAGCATTCCTTTCTCCAGTCAATCTGTTTTGCAAGCAGAGACGACACACAGATGAAGCCTGTGTAAGCAGATTATTGAGGTTAAAAGGAACAAATGCTGATACGGCAATGATGACGTCGTCACTTGGCAGGAGATTGCTCTCAGCCAGCTAAGAGTTTACGTTACTTGCTGTAACAAATACGACTTTAGGATAAAATTTTTTGTTTTTTAATACTCGACCCACATGAGAAGAATGTCTGAAAAAAAAACAGACCAAAATTGAACAATATATTAGTTTCATGTTGGAAAAACTGCATGATTATGTTAAATTAAATATACCTTATTCAACTAATGAAAAAGGTTTCCATACAAATTCTATATATTATTAGCCCTGTATAAGATTCAGATAGGATTATTTCATAGATAACTTTTTCACTTCTAGACTTCCTGACTTTAAAATCTCTTTTATTTTATTTTATTTATTTTTTATTTATTTATTATTATTATTATTTTTTTTTTTTTTGGGTTTTTTTTTTTTTTTTTTTTTTTTTTTTTTTATATATTGACTACGAATATAAATCACCGGGACAGACAATATGTCAGTAGGTTTTGATATGTGTTGAACTTTTAGCTTATTTGTCATTACTAAAGCGTTAAGTTAGAGTTCAAATCTTTACGCATATATATTTGGATATTTAATTATCTATGGTTACGTTTTGCTTATTGATTTTATCGTGATTCCTTTTTTATTATAATTTGTAACCCTAGCCGACTTCTTACGGAGTGTATTATATTGACTCCACTTGTATCCATATTTATTTTATTTTTTTATATTTATTTATTTATATATATATATTTGATAATTAATGGTTGGCTTGAATATGTGGAAAAGTGTTCTAGCGGCGTACCGTATAAGGCTACTTGCGGCATCAATTCTATAGATACAAGATATAAATGATAAAGGTATTTAAAACCGAAAAACGAGAACCGCTATAATCCAGTTCGGATCCAATATCACGAGTTGTAACTCGTAAGACATTGACACTTCCTATTTAATTATCAGTTATTCTACCAAACCGATTGACTCTGGGTGATATATATTATTGGTTTTCTTAATGGAAAGGAATTCACACAACGTGTTAAGGAGATTATTATTGATTTACACCACCCGAGTCACAGATTATTATGTGTTGAATTCCATATTTACTGATTTAGCACTCATAAAATATTCCTAATGCACTCAAGAATTGGGCGGTGTTTTGTTTTTTAGTGCTATTACTTCTATATAACGTGTCAAGGAACTATTAACACTAAGAAGTGTTTATTCCCTCTGTCAGACTCGTAACTCTGTTAATAATTCTAAGTATATTCTTTCAAGGATTGATTTGGCACAGGATAGGCCCTTAACTGACAGGTGTCTTAGTGTGTCCCTTGTTTTCATGACACGTGTTACAATCAGTTATGTGCTTTTTATATCTGTAAGCATTGTAGGCCAGTAAAACAGTGATTTGGCTTTCTGTGACATAGTAGGGAACCCTGGATGACGGAATGCAACCAGTTTATGACGATTGGTATGAAAGAGATTATTATTACTACCTGGTCGTTAGTCATCTGCTGTGTTCTTCGGGTTTTCCTCGTCACGGTCCTACATATAATATTACATTTGATTACATTATTCTGATACACATACTTTAAATATATTTTTGCTTTAGGGTTTCTGCTCGAAGTGTTTATTGGTTTGCTTAGCCGCTGACCCTGTTTCCGTTTCGAAGTGTTTATTGTTTGGTGTTTATTGTTTTGCTTATCGCTGTTGACACTTGCTTTGTTCAGTTTGTAACAGTTCTGCGCTCCGACCCAGATATTCAATGCTCGCGATCTCTTGGGTTAAGGAATTTTCTTGTTTAGATACGGTTTTAACAATAGGCACGGATGTTTCTATATTTTTTAGTCTAATTGATGGTTCTTTGCAGTATGGTGCGGGATTGCGGGATAATGCGTCAGCTATGATATTTGCTTTCCCAGGTAGATATCTTATCTTGGCTCCAATAACCTGAATGATCATTTGTCACCGAGTTCCTTTTGGACTGTGATTAAAGCCTTTGAAAAACTCGGTAAAGGACTCATGTTCAGTAAGGACTTTATCAGGATAGCCATAGATTATGAACTTAAAATGTACTAGTGAGTTAAAGAAACCTAGCCCTTCCTTGCCTATTACTGCATATTTACTTTCAGAGGGCTTTAGTTTACGTGAATAAAAAGCTATAGGGAAGAACTGTTTATCATATTACTGAAGTAGTATCCCTCTTACCCCTTGGTCTGAGGCGTCTGTTGCAATAAAAAAAAATTCCTTATTTAAATCAGGGATTTTTAAGTTAGGTAAGCTGCATTTTCCGCTTTTAAGATATCGAACGCCTGTTGATGCTTTTCAGACCATAATAAATCTACGCTCTTCTTCGTAAGATCTGTTAAAGGAGCTGTCATGATTGAAGAGTTACATATTTACATACGATTGTAATACCCACTACAGCGCAAAAGTGCTGTATCCCCCTTTTACGTTAATAAGTACCGGAAAGTTATGAATAGCCGACACCTTACCATGGACTACTTTTAAGACCTTGACTAGACACATAAAACCTAGATCAACATGTTCGGTTTTAAAAAACTCACATTTAGATATTTTACTCTGAGATTATTTGTCTTTGTCTCTGTAGCACTAGCTCTACTTTATGTGAATGTACTTCTAAGGTATTAGAAAAGATTACAAGACCAACCATATAAGCATGTATGGGTATCCCTTAAAAGTTCTCCAAACTATATTATAATTGGGGCGCAACGTAAGCCGGAGGCATACGTAAAAATTGATAATGTCCCCTGAGTGTGCTGAAAACGGTGTATGAGGTAAGATCACTTAGGTAATGGTATCTGGTAAAAGCATTTAAGTAAGTCCAAGTTGGTGAAAAAAATTTATTCTAACCTAACAGAGATAAGATGTCGTCGGTACATGGCACTGGAAACTATCGGGAGTCGTTTCCTTGTTTAAGCGACAGAAATCTACGCAGATACGCCAAGTCCGATCTTTTATGGCATGACGTTTGAGGGAAAAAGTTATATGGGCTTATATGATTTCCTAATGACTCCTATTACTAACATTTTTCAACTTCGTCATTTATCTCTATTTTGAAATTTCATTGAGAGTCTATGCGAAGGGGTACGTATATAGCTTTATGTTTGTCCTTAGACCGTATTTTGTTTTCAATGACATCCGTTTTTCTCCCAGAGATCACTCGCTAGTGGAGAAACTTCCTGGTATTCAGGTAGAAGATAAAAAAAAATTCTGCTGAATCACCTCTGCTTGAATGACTTTACGGATATTACTTTAGATAGATTATCAGAGAGATTCATCCACGACTGGTTGGGCGTGATTAAAAATTAGCAACAATAAAAATGCGATATTTATAACTTCCGTATCCACGATATGTATACTTTTAGGGCTTTGTTCGCGGAAATCGTTATATTTCAGAGTGTCGGGAAGGATTAAAATTTCATTTCCCAGCAAAGTCTTTTTACACGCACTAAGACATTCGAGGGTGCATGCTTCTCGAGATTTTGCGTGCAAAGTGCGACTGCGGTTGTGGGAGAATTCTGTTGGGTCATTTGAACAATGTTACGATTTTATGAGACAAATGTATAGTTCCTTTATATAAGTTATTATTTGATTAACTGTCTCATTTTTGTTCAAACGGATTTTAATATGTTTGAAGGTTTATAGGATTTCCCTTTGATAAACACGCCTTATTTGCAGGATGTAAGTTAATATTTTGTATACCCCTAGATGAATCTTACAATTACACTAGATACAGATCAACGTTTTTATAACTATAGAGGTATCTGTAAACGCTCGCTTATATCCGGACTTCTCATTAGGGAAGTTCGAACAACAGACGGTGAGTCCGTAAATACAGGATATTACGTGTACTAAAGGAATAAACAAGATATTCTAATTTTTACGGCGCGTACAGTCGGGCTTTATCCACCACTACTTATAATAACTTACGTATTAAAAAAAACGAAAACCTGCTCTGATTACTTTATACGGTCGTGTGTTTCATAGGAAAAATCCTTTTTAATTCAAAAAGATATCGGTATGTATGAACCAACATCGCTTTTCCCCACTCTGCTAGAGTCGCTTATTGTGTGGAATTTGCTATGCTTTGAACACTTCGGCAGTTTTTTGACTGACCTTGACCGCTTGACTAGGTGACACAGTCACCGAGTTTGCTTGTTTGATTCTGAACGGGCTACTGTTTCTATTTTTTTTTTTTTTTTTTTTTTTTTTTTTTTTTTTTATAATAATTAAGATCCTTCTCTTTATTACCATCGGCAACGTATTGTGTGTTTTTAGCATTATGTTGCTGGTTACGTATAAAGCAATGAATGACGAACTATTAGGAACTGAGCGATTACTAATAAGACAAGTTATCACTACTGCATTCAATATTAACTGTTTGTACTTCATTCTTTGCTAAAATTTGAAATAGTGAGGGATCCTGGTCAGCGCATTTAGCCTGATGAAAGTTTTTTACAGACATGTTATTCCTTGCAATCCAGCCATATTTTTAAAGTTAAGTTGAGTCATTGAGGTTCGATATTTTATATAACTCAAAAAACTCAAGGCTAAAACTGCGATCGGGACTTGCAAAGGAGCATTTATTGTCATGACCCGAAATAGTGTTACCTCTAATTTATATAGATTTGTACGGGTGTTCCACTTGTTTTTTGTGTGTTTTCTAATCACTACGGTGCTTAACGACCCTATCCATGCATCTGTATAAATACAGACGTCCACTGCGTAAACGCATATTCACTGTTAATATGATTTGTTACGTAAGGGATTAATAATCACCAAAATGATAAAATTAACATAGTATATGATTATTATATTTCAGTAGAACTTCTGGAAACAGACACTCAAAGATAAAAAGCTCGCAGTAGCGAAATCTCAATGATGTAGATAATTTCTGTAAAAAAGTAAGATTAAGAATTTCTCGTAACTTCAGCCACAGGAATAACGAAATTCGACCTGCAAAGGAAACACTCAAAGTTACTCCAAATGAATAAAAAATTGTACTTAGCTTGCTTTTGTGGGAAGTCACGGTGTTCCGATAACGACACACGGCCTTGGTCCTCCTTCTCTATTTAGCGGATGACCTGGTTTGGCTTCAGTTTCCCCCGTGCGCGTTGTTTCGATGATTCGAGCCCTTGAAAGATCCGATGCTGCAGACGCGTTCGGTTTGTTTCTTGCAGTGCCGGAAACGCTCACTAACGATGTTTTCTTGAATGATTCTAATGAGAGCTTGCGTTGTCGTAGGAAAAAGGACACGTCGGTTTTGTTTCTTGAAGTTATTCACTAACCGATGATACTAAGTTGGTTGAAGAATCTCTTGCTTTCGTCGTCGTTAAAGAGTTGTTGTTTTCTGAAGTCGCTCACTAACGATGATACTATGTTGCTTGAAGAATCTGCTGCTTCCGTCGTCGTTGACTTCTTATGATACATGATTTATTATTCTGGGTTTTTCTTCGTAGGACGTTGTAGAGTTCTTCTGGTACGCTGGCCACCAATATTAGGGCTTGTGCCTTGTATGATAAGGCGCCCTATGAGGTAATGTTAGACTAGCGATAATCTTACGCTAAGTCGGTTGGTATTGCACTTCCATCTTCAATGGAGTGTCTGGGGGTTTGTAGATCATTTACGAAGTCGGTATTATCTTGTTTGTTATTACGACGATGTGTTAAACTCATGGTGAGGAGGTTCTTGTAGAAAACACGAAATATAAAACTATATGTATTCTTCTGAAGTTTTACATGGTGAAGATCAGATATGATTGTACAAGTCTTCTAATAACGATAGCTTGATCGCTTCTGCCAATGATGATGGCTAATCCTATTCCTCTACATGATAAAGCTTAGGTAAAGAGGTACAGGTCTTCTAATGACGATAGCTAACTCTGTTCTCCTGTCTACCATCTCTGTTACAAGTTATGAAGGAGCAGACAGTAGTTCGAACATATGAACATACATACAAATGACATAGTTTCATACGAACACACAATCAAATGAGACACGCTACAGATCACGTAGGCCGTTTGAATTATAGGTCGGGTAGTTGTCTCAAGCAGGGAGCTTGGACTAATGTTTATAAACAATCGAATGACTACAGGTGACGGCATGTTATCTTAGCCTACATACTTATTGTATACGTCATCTTTAGCGTCTCTAGTCTGATCACATTCCTGCAAGCAATATTTTATATATATGGACTAACATTCCATATTTTTATTATGTAAACACTTACATATATAGGGCTATACAAGATGAAATACTTGAAAATATGGACTTCCAGAAATTAACTATACGGCAAATTGTTGCTATGGTTAATCATAGATGATCTATGGTTTAAGAATGATAATATAATCATAGCCCAAACAAAATTCTCCAATGTATTGTAAGCCTAGACTTATCTATGATAGTAGTTTTCCTTTCAAATCAAACTACAAATAGTCATGGTCGCTATGTTTAGGTTAATAATACAGAGGCTACTCTGAACTTTGCAAGTTGAAAATTCATTGGTAAATTGAAAGTTTATGTAATTAAGAGTTGATAACTATAATCCTTTCGTATAAACAGAAAATTTGATTATTACATTTTTTCATCCTTTTAAACAATACACTTTTATAGTATCGACATCAAATGAGTTAAAATTCCAAAAAACAAAACCACTGAAGGGGATGTGTGTTAAATCTATGTTTACGTTTTGTTAAAATGTACGTTGTAGCGTTCAAAAGAACGCTCCCTATTTGTTTACATCGTGTCAATATGTGGAACATTAAGAAGTTCATTACTGAATACTGCTAAACATTCCTTATATGACAATTGTAGAGTGTGCTCAATCAGGCAAATTGTTTGTGTTGTAAAAACGAATATCGTTTTCCCCTTTGTTGAGATGATTACCTTTGAAAGTTTCCCCATTCCCTGTGCCTTCTCACCCACACCTGTGCCTTGTCGTAATTAGGCCTTCCTTTTTCAGAGTTTATTGCTAATCTGATATTGATACTGTAAATTGTTGTAACAATTGGTTTACGTATCTTGTCTGTACCATTATTCTGAATTACTGAGATCTATAAAAAAAGGAGCTATGGAACCTGTTGTGATCTCCCTGAGCTGTTTTGAAATTTGAATTCTTTGTGAGAGGAATAAAGATACAACAGCGTACGCTACGCCTTTTCCTCTCTCCCGTGAGAAATTCAGCATTTTAGTAGATAATGGCTCACGTAGATGGGCCATTCGCCCAAAATAATAACCTTCAACGTGTATAAATGTTGAGGTGGATGGATAAAGAAGTAAATCACTGATGCAGAAATACTTAGTAAAATGTATTACGAGTACCTTTGTAGATATCAATTTTGCTTTTAAATTAATTGTCAAAAACGCTTTTCCTAGCAGTTTCAGTTACCTGTAACTGAAGCTTCCGGAGGATTCGTCCCCTGGACACCCACGCCCAACCTGAAAGACGCTACGCTTGCTTAGTTAGTTAGCTACGCTTACAACGGCACAAAATAGGGCCGCTGAAAATCATTTGCCACGGCCGCTAAAGTGGCCCAGTCCGCCTCTGTCGGCAGCAGCAAAAACATAAAAACAGCTTGTTTATACTCTTTATGGAATGCCAAAAGCCACATCAGTGAATGCAGCAAGAAAAGAAATTTTTGAGAAGTATAAGCCAAAGAAAAATGAACCGCTGCTATCCGGCATTACCGGGATAGATGCCATACTGTTACCCCCATGCCATGACTGCCTTAAACACAAAATCAAGAGGGCAAACTACATCACACATAATTTTGTGGAAGCGATATTCAGAGAAAGAGCCATTAGCTGGTACTACCCCGTCACCAACTGAGCATGGATGGGAGGAGAAAGATGGCGTGTGTAAACCTGTGTGATTCATGGGTGATCAGCTGCCCACAGATCTTAGCAAGCATATTGAAGAGAGGCATGTTGGTGATTGTGAGAATGAATCTGAATCACATGAATGAAGACCGTGAAGGTTTTGATCACAGGCCATCAAATGAATGAAAGGATAACAATCTATTGTGCAGTGATGATTGATAACTATCTAATTGTGTAGTGAAGGTTTTGTTTTTGATACAGTAATTAAAAGTAGTGTCATATGAAACACTTTTTATGGTAAAGTACAGATATTTATATTATTTTTGGTCATCTGGCACCTAGAAAATACATATAGTTGCAAAATATTCACCTTATTACTTTATAAATGAAATACTTGAATTACCCACAATTTTTCTCATTTAATGTACGATTTTAGTAACAATATATTATCGAGTTAATGGAAAATAGGAAACGGAAAATTGCAAAAATGGCTGAAATTGGATAAAACGCTATGGTGTAGGTTTGCAAGCCCTCAGCCATCGCTTTCAGCATACTTTTTTTGTAGTTAAGATAAGATGTCAAAACCTTTCCAAGGAAAGATTGGGATGAAAGGGGGCCATTCATATCACCCACAAGCCCGAAAAATTCTGCAGGTGTCCTGCACATGCAGTAATGGGTATCGTAGATTCTACAGTGTTAGGTCAACATTTCTGAATACGATATTTTTCTTATTCTATTTTTTTCAGTGAATCTCAACAGCAACATCATTAGCCATTGCCTCTTCGTGTTTTGATGTGACTATGTGAATGAATATTCATGAAGAATAATAATAATGATGATAATGATGACGATAACAGCTTTATATAAAATAGTATTTTTATCCTGCTTAAAGTGATACAAATGTCTTTATCTTATCAATAACTATACCATCCTCTCTCTCTCTCTCTCTCTCTCTCTCTCTCTCTCTCTCTCTCTCTCTCTCTCTCTCTCTCTTGCGCTGTGAAATGGCAATTACCTATTTTCTACAAGTGCTTTCATCGATTTTTCCTATATGTTTTAGGCTTCCTGTGCTCTATATATAGAAAATGGATTCCACAGGTTATGTGTCAAAGTCAAAGACCTTCACTGATGTAATCGCTGACCTAACGCTTTGGGATGTTAGTTCCTTTTTAGTTTTCTGTGAAAGGAAACTATTGAGATGCTATTTGTCTGTCCGCCCTCGGATCTTCAAGACTACCGAGGCTAGAGGGCTGCTAATTTGTATGTTGATCAATGATCATCCACAATCCAATCATCAACTATACCAAATTGCAGCCCTCTAGCCCCAGTAGTTATTATATCATTTAAAGTTAAGATTAGCCGTGATCATGCGTCTGGTACCGCTAAATGTGCCAACAACACGGGCCACCACCGGGCTGTGGCTAAAAGTTTCATGGGCCGTGGCTGAGAGTTTCATGCAATATACGCTGTACAGAAAACTCGATTGCGCCGAAGAAACATCGGCGCATTTTTTACTTGTGTTTATATTCCTTAAATTTTATGACATTTCCCTGGAAGGACCAAATATTCTGCGTTCGCAGGTTATGGAACCTTCTCTCTCTCTCTCTCTCTCTCTCTCTCTCTCTCTCTCTCTCTCTCTCTTTCTGCTTTCTAGATTGTGTAAGGCCTCATGTGCACATTTTGTTAGTTTTTGTGCACATCTGTGAATATGCTTTTGATGATAATGTCTGATCCCTTGATAGTAGTATTTGTTTGTTTGTATGGTGTTTTTACGTTGCATGGAACCAGTGGTAATTCAGCAACGGGATTGATAGTAGTATTTAGGACCCATGGTAAAATATGTTTCTAGAATCCGCAGTGTTTTCACACGTAATTCTGAACTCTAGTTAGCGGATTCCAGTGGAAGTTTAAAGCGGACGGTCTGCCAGACGTAGAATTGAGATAGAAACTGGGCGCTCTGCCAGACTGGAAAGTCATGCTGGAATCATCACTTTCGGTGCCAACTATTCAAACTATTTAAGAATGAAATTATGCTGCGAGAAAAACGGAGTTTATAGTTTGAAATCCTTATTAGAAAAAGGGGGAAAACTAATCACGAAGAAACTGAATATGGAAAATCTCCAAGTTCTTTGTTGAAACAAAACGAATTTTTTATTTTTATATGTTGACTGAAAATTAAAATTATTTAACAAACTGCCTTCAGGAAATTCCCAAATTATGCGAAAACAAGATAACGAAGTTGTTTGTAAGATTAAAATGTTCGCTGACAAACAAAATTTTTTAGCAAACTGATGTTTTTATAAATTCCGAATTTCCTGACAAATAGGGTGAATTTTTAGATTGGCTGTTTTTGAGCAAATACACGAAACAATAATTGTCAAAAATTCCTGACAAAAAGAGTCTCAGTTGTATAGAATTACCAAGCATCTGCCCAGTAGGGGGCTAGTGCCGTCATTGCACCTCATTCGGTGCAGTGTAGGCATTGCTTAAGGTTCTTTGCAGTGTCCCTTCTGCCCCTAGCTGCAACTACTTTCATTCCTTTTACTGTACCCGCATTCGTATTCTCTTCCTTCCATCTTACTGTACTGTCCACCCTCTCCCAACAATTGCTTCATAGCACAACTGCCAGGCTTTCCTCCTGTAACACCTTTCAAACCTTATATTGTCAGTTTCCGTTTCAGCGCTGAATGGCCTTAGTTGCCCCAGTGCTTGGCACAGTGCCAAAAGTCTATATAAATCAAATCCAAACCAAGCATCTGATCTTGTCAGCAGTTTAGAGATAAAGACTGCTCCCTTGGCTTATGACTTAGCGTTGTTTTACTTTGCTTATTGAATAGTCCTGTGACAGTTTGCAACTTTTAGCAAATTTGTTAGTTGCAGCTACTTCTCTTAACTTGAAAATGCGATGGTGAATGCGCAAGTGCTCATTTTAACTTTCTGTGTTATAGGTATTTCTTTATATACTAGTTCACAGTTACCTATGCCGGGTGGATCTCAAGGGAAAAAAATCACAGTGATTACTAACCCATTTATAGTCTAACTACTAAGTCGTAGATAAAACCCCTTTCCATAAAGCTTCCACTTACACTAAGGGCTCACCAACAGTGCATCGAACCCACGACCCATATTGGGCCACTGACGTCCATTTTTCATTCATTCTCCCTTCCCGAATGGTGAGTCTTCTAATTTCTCCTCTGTACGCTGGTTCGAATCCACGAGAGAACGAAATTATTATCAACTAAAAAATTCCCATTAGGTTAACATATAGGAAATATATTAATTCTAAAGTGGAGCGAATTGGATGTAAAAGGACATTTGTAGCTTAATGCATATATATATATATATATATATATATATATATATATATATATATACATGCAAGAACTGCCCCAAATGCATAATATTCACACACACACACACACACACACACACACACACACACATATATATATATATATATATATATATATATATATATATATATATATATATATATATGCAAGGACTGCCCCAAAAGCATAATATACGCACACACACACACACACACATATATATATATATATATATATATATATATATATATGATATATATATGTGTGTGTGTGTGTGTGTATGTGTATGTGTGATAATATGCTTTTGGGGCAGTTCTTCTTGCATGCATAAAAAATTACATATATTAATATACATATAAATATTTACATACTATAGTGACAAAGATATCCGTAACAGTGAGTGGACAAGGAAATGAAGACGAACAAACGTATTTAAAAAACAAAAAAGAATGCAAAACGAATTGATGACTAAAAGCTGCACATATCCCCTCTGCTGTTGCATAGCAGTTCCTTGATTTGAGTCACCAAAAATCCCCGCAAAAGTTTCGTCCGTGCAGGAAAGAGAGGAGAGGAGGGTCACCCCCTGTATCCGTAACCTGCATCTGCGAGCCGAAGGTCGTCTGACGAAAGTGAATGAGGCGCGTGCCCTCCTACCCAAGCCCCACGAAAAGCCCGCCACCCCTCCACCCCGACCCCCCTCTCTCAGTCCTCTGTCTACTTCCTTACATGACACGAAGTTCATTCTTGAACTTTATGTACAATTTACCGCCATGACATTTTGCTCATTAGGAAAGTGTTACCCGAAGATCTCCCGTCTTTGTTTGTTTTCGTAATTTATTTACTAATACTTTCTCCTTGTTGGTTTTCTCTTTGCGTAAAAAGGCTTTGGAAGCATATGACCTTCGTAGCCTTTTGCCTTCTACTGTAAATGCAAGTAGAGTGATGATAATGATAATTGTAGTGGTTTGTGTTGGCTTGTTACGCGTGAATACGTTCACCTTATTGATTGATATTAGTAATAACAAATTGAGCTTGTTATTTTCTGTTATGAATATTCCATAAGAATATGTTGTATGTCAATACAGGAAATCAGGATCAGATTGCAACACACACAAAAAAAGAAGATACCGATTCCCAAAAGTGTCACGTCATGCTTGGACTCGTGTTTCTCTGCAGCAATCAGAGATGCTGTGCGCAAAGCATCTCTTGATTTTGCAAGCTTTGGCCAGTCAGGTCGAATTGCACAACTCGAACCCCTTGATTCACTAATAAGGCATTTCCACCGGGCGACCCTTATCCTGTCTAAAGGAAGACCTTCGAAGATTAACATGTTTCATAGACTTGCTGCCCACCTCGACGGCCACATTGCGCGTAAACAACCGGAGGTTGTGGATTTATTTTTTTTCATCGTAATTTTGAGATAGTCAGAAATGCGAATCTTCATTATCATTCATCAGGAATTGTTGTTGTTATTCAGTAAGGACGTCAATTCGTATAGAATCCAAAAAAGCTTTGAATTGATAATAATAATGAGTAAGAAGTGTGTGAGGTAACATTATATTCATTACTATAGTGAGCAAGAGCTTACTTTCATAAGAACCTCGTAGGGGGGTAGTGCCGTCAGGGGACCTCATGCGGTGTACTGTTGGGCCGTTGGCATTACTTAACGTTCTTTGCAGCGTGCCTTCGGTCCCAAGCTGCAACCACTTTCGTTCCTTTTATTGTACCTCCTTTCATTTTCTCTTTCTTCATCTTACTTCCCACCCTCTCCTAACACTTGATTCATAGTGCAACTGCGAGATTTTCCTCCTGGTACTCCTTTCGAACCTTTAACTCTCAATTTCTATTTCAGCGCTGAATGACCTCATAGGTCCAAGTGCTTGGCCTTTGGCCTAAATTCTATATTCAACTCAACTCGATGATTTCATATGAAAAGAACCGTACTTTTAGAAAAGAGAAAATTATTGAAAGTATGTAGAGCAAAATAAAGATAAGAGAAATTTAAGTATGTAGAGTACAAATTTGGATTTCTGTAAATATGTTTCTCAATCCCCTCACGAAAACGCGTCGATGTAAAACAGTGTGTGTAGTACTACAGTGAGATTGGCCACTCCGGTGGCGGAAGTCAAAATGTCACTGCAAATCAGCTTAGCTGTGTAGACCCTAAATTTTTATCTCCATTTCCATATTCGTTTCATCTCCTGTTTGTTTTTCCAGTTATATTTATGTCTGCATTTATATATATATATATATATATATATATATATATATATATATATATATATATATATATATATATATTACACACATTACGGGCTGCTGAAGAGCAAGAGCCCGTGCCAGCGCAAGGCCTGCTTAATTTAACTAGATGTTTTTACATCCTCTGGCATACACATTCTCTCTCTCTCTCTCTCTCTCTCTCTCTCTCTCTCTCTCTGCACTGAGACTCTGCCTACGAGTTTGATTGACGAACGCCCCTGACTTGGTTTGTGATTCATGAAGAGTTGTTTCTTACTCTTCGGTGGAGACCTGCAAGCAACCCACGTCCCTTGGCCGACGACCTGGTATCGACGACTCCCACCATTCTGCCATCTAAGATAACTGAAATTGAGCATTTGTTCTCTCGGCTCTTCACCTCTGTTCCTAGCACTCATTCTTATTTTCAGCTGTGTTTTTTTTTTCATTCCCGTTCCTAGATTCCCGTCTTCCTATGAGACCAGTGAGAAGTTTGTGGGATATAACCATAGCGTTGATAGAATGTTGCCACTCCAAAATAACGTTCAAGCTTAAAGCAGTTTCATGTAATATCGAAGAATTAATCTTCCCGAGAAGTCTTATATTTTGCTGTGTAACTTTTGTTTGTACAATTACCAGTATTTCATGAAGGAATACTTTACAGATTCATATAGACAGCCCTGTTGTGTGCCTGCCCCTGTAGATCAACAGTGCCATTCACTCAACTCTGCCAGTGCCCATGTTGGGGTATCATACACCTGTATGCCAGTGATTCTCAAGCTCGCTTACGGTGCTCCAATGCGTAGTGCTATTGTGCTTTAACTTTAGTTCGTGATCCTTATTCTTATGTCCTTATTTTGATTTTGTAGGACAAGTGATTGCTTGCTTTGTGGAGGCACTTTGATTTGCTGTTGTGATTCATAGAAATAACGTCATCAGTGCCACGGAGCTAGTTAACATTTCTGTAATTGTATACCTTTTGATCTCCCTTTTAGAAATTATGTTACTTTATGAACAGAATACGTGTTAAATTCAGTACTTTTCTTGGTTTTTTATTTTGGTTATTCTAAAGGAGTTCACTCTTACTTTTCATGTTCATAGTCTGCATGCCATTAGTTAGCAATAGCATAGGTTCCACTTAAGAAAATAATTTTGAGAATTCCAAACTTTTGGATTTTGTAAATTTGCATTAACCCCAGCATTGCAACTATGACAAGAGTATATATATATATATATATATATATATATATATATATATATATATATATATATATATATATAGTCACAACTTCAGCTTTCCACTTGACTATTCATGAATTCTCGGAAGGAGAGGGCAACACTTCATGTAGGTATAGTAGATATGTTAAATGAATTATCAAACTATAATTAAAATTAAACAAAGACTTTACTTATTTAAATCACGTCTGAATATATAATAACAAAATAATAACAAATAACCACTTAATAACTACTAGAAACAAGTGAATCGTAAGCCACCGGATAACGAACTCAAAAGTATTAACTTGACAGAGCTTGGAAGTAAACATTTCCAAGGATTACATACATTAAAAAGATGAGGTAATTTCATCCATGCTGTCCGCTACGATCAGCAATCAATAGATGGCGCTAACATCATACACAATAATAGGTGTGTAATTAGAACTGCTACATAATGATAGGAGGGTTATTATAATATAATGTGTGTGTGTTGCGTGTGTAAATATGATATGTATATATATATATATATATATATATATATATATATATATATATATATATATATATATATATATATATATAGATATACATCCATTAAGCTAAAAATACCTTTACAATATCCTTTAATCCTTTAATATCCAATTCGCTCTACCTCGGAATTAATATATTTTCATATATGTTGACCGAAGGGGAATTTTTTAGTTGTTAGTAATTTCGTCCTCTCGTGGGTTCGAACCAGCCCTCAGCGGACAGAGGAGAAATCAGGACTTCAGTGAGGATTTCTCCTCTGTCCGCTGGGCGAATGTTCGAACCCACCAGCGGATGAAATTATTATCAAACAATAAAAAATTCCCCTTCGATTAACATACCTGAACATATATTAATTCCGAGGTAGAGCGTACTGGATATTAAAGGACATTTGTAGCTTGATGCCCGTATATGAATCACGGTGATGTGATAAAAATTCATATGTATATATATATATATATATATATATATATATATATATATATATATATATATATATATATATATATATATATATATATATATATATATATACATATATATTATAATATTGTATATATATCAATAAATAATTATATATATATATACATACATTATATATATATATATATATATATATATATATATATATATTATATCTATAAAATTACCAAGTTCTCTCTCTCTCTCTCTCTCTCTCTCCTCTCTCTCATCACCTATACTAAACACCCCCTCATTTCATTTTTCCCACCGTCACCTTTATGACAGTTACTTCGCGGTGTCAGGGAGACCAGAAGATTCTGTCTCGAACAGATAACGGACAGGAAACTTGACACACGAGAGTAACGGTGCTTGCATCTTACCGCACGCATCTCTTGCAACCACCCTCCCTCCTTTCCCCCCTCCCTCCCTCCCTCCCTCACTCACTCCCTCTCTCCCTCACTCCCTTCCTTCCTTCCTAGGTTTTCATCTTTCATCGCTGTCTTTTCACACTTCTTCTTCCTGTATTTCAGTCTTATTCTTCTTTCTCCTCTGTGTTTTTCCTGTTTCCTCCCCCTGCCTTCTTTTAGCTTCCTCCTTTTCTTACTTTTATTCTCCATCTTCCTCGCCCTACCACCTTACCGTCATCCTCTGCTTTCTTTTAACATTTACTCTTCGAACTGTTCATTTTACTCCTCTTCTTTCTGTTATAACTCTTTCAGCTTATACTTGCAGTTGCTCGCCTCCCCTCCCTCTCCTCTCCTCTCCTCCAACCTCTCACTCCCTCTCCTCCCACCTTCCTCCCTCTCCTCCCAGCTCCCTCCCTCTCCTCCCAGCTCCCTCCATCTCCTCCCAGCTCCCTCAGTCCCGTTTCATGATCGCAGGTGCCCTCATCTTGCGCTACTGGGAGATCAGCGAGCGGAGCCAAGCAGGCATCTCTTCATGAGAGTCATGCAGGAAACGACAGACTTCCGCCTGGGCAAGTGAACTTTTGTTCCCCGGGTGTGTCCGGGAGGTTTCATTTAGCCTTCCGGTTCTCAGGGAGTCTTTTTGGGGATGAGGTTGCTAGACTCGTGTCCTTTTCTCCGTCGTGGTTGCGACCGCCAAACCCCAGCTGTTTAATTGTACGGCTGTCATTTCGCGGAATTGGTCAACACGGGAGAAGTGGAATTTGTCGGGTTCTGGCTGGCTGGGAATGAATCTCCGCCATCTGTATGTGAGGCGAGTGTCCCAGCCACGTGACCGCAAGTACCCCCAATTTTATGATGATAACTATCATCGAGTTTCTGTTGTGCTTTGGGTGGTGGGGAGGGGAGGGGAGTGAGGCCAGTCGTTTTGGGATGGGGCTGTCTGGTATAGCACGAACATCAGTCAAATTATTAGCATTTATCTCTCTCTCTCTCTCTCTCTCTCTCTCTCTCTCTCTCTCTCTTATAAGAATATATTATGGATAAAATTACAGACATTTATAGCCATGCTCAAAAAGCATGAAATGATCTGTTAGTGTAAGCTATTATTGAGATAACGTGAATTATATTAAAAGTATTTTTGTGGCGTCAGATTCGTGTCAAACTATCATTTTATATATATATATATATATATATATATATATATATATATATATATATAGATAGATAGATAGATAGATAGATATTATGTATATATATATACACATATATATATATATATATATATATACATATATATATATATATATACATAATATATATATATATAGATATATATATATATTGTTATGTGCGTGGCTGCGCAAGGTTTATCATTTACTCTAAAATTAACTGACATCTGGCAAGACAGGGTGCCATGCAGGTAACAACAGAGAACAGAAAAAAAGGTATTAAATTGATGGATTTAGTTGAAATGCAATATTACATTTAGCTAAGATTATTATTCTTTCAATCAGAAGATAGTTACACAGGAGCTGAAGGCACTAGCTCCTTGGCACTGAGTTTACATTAATTAACAAATCAATTAGTGACACCATGAAATCCCCAGTAAATGTAAAATCCCTTTTATGAAGAACCTAGAATTTAAGGACTGAAATACTTGTTTCCATTATCACCAATCATAAAATAATAGGTAACAGCAGCTCTTCAATCTTTCACCCTGGGTCTTGATATGGATGGTTGCTACCTTGGCACCGTGGAATGTGGAAGATGTAATACGCAACTTCTTGCATTCTCCTAATTCTTGTCCTTTGACTATCGGAAACTTGAAGTAGTGCCAGATAGGGTTATGGGCTTAGGGAGGAAGACATCTCGACCTGCAAAAGTTATAAAGGACGTCGTCTGTTATGGTATGACCTCCACGGCTTCATCCCGCAGTCCTTTTTCCTCTTCTCCCTTTGTCTTGTTTGTCACATCTTAGTGCCGGCTTTCCCAGGGTGTTGACGGTTGGCCTGGAAATGTAATTTGAACGCCAGCACACAGATGTGGGAAAGAGTGACAATGGGGGATCCATTTAGCTGTATGAGAGGTGGAGTTTGGGGGGAGGAGAGAAGTAGGAAAATCGCCGTGTCCAATCTTTAATTTCTAGGGAGTGGGCAGATGCAGCTTCCGTGCACCATCTTGGGTGGTCGTGACTTCTTTACAAAAGTAAAAAAAATTTGTACTTATATTTCTTTAAGATTTCTTAAGAATGAGGGCTTAAAACATACATCTTGTGTATGATACAATATATATATATATATATATATATATATATATATATATATATATATATATATATATATATATATATATTATGTTAAGGGGTAAAAGACCCCATTTAACTAAAAGGAGAGAACTGATAGCCAAACCTACCTTGGTTTTGTTCCCATATCCTGTCATGCTTGTAGCTAGCTGAAATTAATCATTAAGTCTTAGGTGAATTCAAACCCCGGTATACAAAACTATAATCTTTATTTTCCCAAGTAGCTAACATAAGAATGGAAGAAAATAAATTAAAGAAGATCCACAGAAAATAATTAAATCACCATTACTCTTCCATGAAAGCATTGTGTATATAATTATCCCCTTTATCCTCACTTGTCAGCCCAATACCTGAGTGTTTATCAATACACGTCATATAAAAGTCTAGAGAATTCATTTTTAAGTAGCAACAACAGAATCCATCTGAAATAAAGAGACCATAATTATCAGACAATGAAATGTTAAAGTTCATCAATAATATTTAGTGTCGCACCACACTTCCCTTCTCAATCCTCTGAAATAAATGTCACTGTTCTAAATGTTCTTTACCTTTTCCGATGGATCTTAGTGGCTCCTTGGATCTCCAAAGTCTCTTGTGACCACTACGACAGTTTGTCATCTAATTGCCCCATTAATTCCCTTACTAGAGATTATATCTCATTCATTTGTTCTAACGGACGTATGGACATACACACGCTACTGAACACACGAATGCATGCATGCTAGTCTATTCTGTGCATTTCCATTTCCCATGTACACATCCTATTTAACACACTGACATCACAGTCATGTGCTTCCGAATTAATCCAGGTCCTTTGCGCAAAAGCAATCTCACCAATGTGGCCAGTAATATAATGATGCTTAGGTTTGTCTTGTCTGTTTCAATGTTATTAAGCTTCTATAAACAATTGATTCTTTACTGTTTTTTTCGCATTGCAATCTTGTTCACATCACTCATTATCGACGTGATTTCCACTTATTACAAATTTTGTCTAGTGCCTTTTACATACGTATATAATTACCTTTTTGTGTATGCTATTCCTGAGATAACGTTAATTGTATAAAAGTATTTTTGTGGATTCGAATTCGTAAATCAAATCATTATATATATATATATATATATATTATATATATATATATATATATATATATATATATGTATATATGTATGAATATATATATATATATTTATATATATATATATATATACATATATATATATATATATATATATATATACATATATATATATATAATATACATATATATATATATATATATATATATATATATATAGTATATATATATATACATATATATATATATATTATATATATATATATAATACATATATATTATATATATATATATGTATATATATTATATATATATATATATATATATATATATATATATATACGTATATATAATGATAATTTGACTGGTGAAAATGTTGTTACAACAGAATTCCATCTAATAAAAGGAGCCCATAAAAACACCAAAATATAGAAAGTAAGTACTATATTTCAGAAACTGCTGTCTCTCTCTTCAGGTAGGTAATGAATGAGAAAAGTTACTGAAAAGGCAGTATTTATACCAAGAGATCCATCCACAGGTAGGCTGTTTAACTAGGTCATCCCAGTTGATGATTTTTCTTTAATCTTCTTAAGTGTTGGTTGAAGGAAGATGTTATCTATGATATCTGAATCTCAGGGCCCCTTTGAGATGTTCATAACCTGCCTGTTTAATCAAGGCAGATGAGATGATGGGTCTAAATGGAAGATTATCTTTATGAGTTTTGGGAATGCCATTAAAGTAAGGTTGTTTTGGGTTAATGACTTTAAATTTCACCAATAGTTCAATGCTTTTTTGTCATAGCCAATAAATCTTACTTTCCTTAAAAGTTCTGTGTTGACGTTTTGGAGGAGTTTTTTCGTCAATTTGTCGTAAGTGTTTGTGTTACTAAGGAGTTGGTTAATTTTGTCGAGGTAGAAGTCTTTGTTCATGATTACGATTTTGCTGTATTTGTCAGATCTACTTATTACACCATCTAACTTCTTTAGCGAGTGGATGGCTATCATAAACCTACGGGGGCCTTGGTATTTCTTATTAAGGTCAGTTAAAGCATTTAGTAAAATGCCTTTTAAACCTCTCTTCACGGCTGTAATTTTTATCCGATATGAATATCAAAAGCAACTATAATGTCTAGGTTATTTTTACGGTCTGACATAAGAT
>NC_061091.1:48563322-48580822 GCF_015104395.2 Macrobrachium nipponense
CAAATGTGAAAACATCTCACTGAAAGTGCCATTTGGGTGCCCTGGACAGTGTCACACTCCCTTTGGATGATGAGACAAACTACAAGCCTGGCCCTGCTAAAATGATAGTGCCAGTGCTACATCGAAATCGTAGTCCTACCTATGAGCATTCCACACCATCAATGCCCGCTTCCTCACCATCTCAGCCCTCAGAAGCAGAGGCCGTGATGGAGCTCTCTTCCATACCTCAGCTGGTCACAGAACTTTAGGATTTGCGCCAGCACTTGATAGACCTAATTAATACTGCCCCAGCTCTGTTTGTTGCAGCTGCCAGAGAAGGTGGCACTCCCATGCCCTATGTGGCGCCATCGCATCATCAAACCAGGAGAGGCTCAAGGGAAAGAGGTAAGCGGCATAGGATGCCCAGGTAACTTACGAGAGCCACGGAGTTCTCTCGTCACTGGTGCCAATCCGGCACAGTACCCCTACCTTTTTCTGAGTGATTTGGCACCATAATCCAGAGTCAGATGTCAAGTCACTTCCTTTCCCTAACTCTTTGTAAAGTGAAAATCATTTCCTTTCTTGTAGTTTGGCATCCTATACCTTGATCTGTTTCTACAGTAACGCTCATTTTATGACTCAGTAGGAATCTACTTGCACACTTTGTGTCACATTACCTGTTCTGCTTGACTAACATGCAGAGTGCCAGGTGCCAGATGCCCTGGCGCTGAGAGTCCTGTATGGCCTCTGATGATCTATGTCACCTGTCAAATCAGGTTTTCACATTTACCAGTGATTGAGGCCTAAAGTGATGTTTCTAAGTAGAGCCAGTGCCCCCAGATTTTCCCAAAGTAAAATCTTACACCACAGCCTGCCCTGTGACTATATATATATATATATATATATATATATATATATATATATATATATATATATATATCTATATATGTATACTATATATATACACACATATATATGTATGTATGCATGTATGTCTACATGTGTGTGTGCGTGCATGTGTATGTGCGTGTGTGTGTTCGTGCTAATCGTGCTCTAATAGTTAGGGCGTTTGCCTGGTTCTGGTTTCATTTCCTTAGCAAGCTTCTGTTGACTGTAACAGTAAATTAGATATCAGGTTAATTAGGCGACTGTGGTTGCATGTGACCAAATGGAGAATGGCCTGGAGCTACCAGCCGCATCCTAAATGACATGCAGAGAACTGGAAGACTAACGCTTTTCGGAGCTACTTTTTTTTCTTTTTCCTCCACAAAACGTTCCATCGAACAAAACCCAGTAACGATGAAGTCACACAGTCGGAGTAAGGGTCTTCCGTTGGCCCTGTTATTGCTGTGTTCCCTAATAAATGAGTCTACTCATTCATGCCCTCTGTAGTAATTAGATAAGAGAAACTGATGAAGTTTAACTTACGTAAATTGACACCAGAAAGAAGCATCGTCTGCTTTGAGTCGTACCGGTTCATCGACATAAAGCGATAAGTTAATCGGTTCCAGATGCATGTTTAGAGTGAACTTGCATTAGCCTTCCTAATGTTGAGCCTATACTTGTCAGTAGAGTATTATTATTATTATTATTATTATTATTATTATTAATTATTATTATTATTATTATTATTATTGAACTAAGGAACCTCCGTAACGAGGATACGGAGCGGTATCCGAAAGTCTCTCCTTGTATTTTTACCATTGTGCAATAATATATTTTAACACTACTGTGGCTTTTGATTGTCATTATTATTATTATTATTATTATTATTATTATTATTATTATTATTATTATTATTATTATTATTATTATTATTATTATTATTATTTCGGTAGATGAAATCTATTCACATGGAACAAGCAAACAAGGGCCATTAACTTGAAATTCAAGCTTCCAAAGAATGTTGGTTTCAGCCTCCCACCGCACAGACACCACACTGTAGCAGTAATTGATCATGATACAAAGCCAGTGATTTTTCATCGCCCTGGGGGAGACAGCAACCCGCGACATCTGAGTGGCATACCACAACACGAACCACTATAGCAGCGTAGCAATTAGAATGCGCATGTAACAGACAAATTGATGGGTTGAAGCAGAATCCAGGAAGAGTGTGGTACGGCAGGTGCGAGAGAAAAAGGGACAGAAAGATAGAGAACATGGCGCTGTATTGTCCCTTTGCAGACCAACAGCCTCTCACTGAGACCATTGGCAAGACCATGGAACCTGTAGTTGCCATATATGTTATAGAATCTCACTTTAGGTTGAACGACGGCCTCTTTCCGCAGCAAAATAAACCAAGACGGCTAAAGAATGGGACCAATGTACCTTCAGTCACAACAGATTTATTACTCTCCACCTATCACATCTACATCTGTGTCTTTTCGTCCGAAAGGAGGTCTCTTTGCCTTCGACTAACTTTTTTTCCCGCATTCAGCAAGCCTACACTTTAGCAAAAGACGTTCTGGGTTGTGCACTTTGCCCAAGGGTGACCTGGAGGGAGTTGCTGCACTTTTCAACCTCATCCTGTCCTTCGGCCGGAGCTTTGCAACGAAATACAATTTTGCTGAGAACACGAAAGTAAACACAACTCACAGAATTTACAAATGCGCGGAGAGTTCCCGATGTTCGCCTCTGTCTCTGTGTGATTCAAACGGCATTCCTTTAATTATCGAGCGACCACATTTTCTCATATCTGGTGAGCACAGAAGGGCTTATACGCAAACCATACTTTCACTTTCACTATAGACTATACTAAAAGCATAGCAATTAGATTGTGCAGCAAAGGATCCATTGCTGATACTGCTATAACTATGACTACGATCAGTGGTTATTATGGCAACTGATCAGCGATGACCTCTATTTAATAGAAGTTATGAATATTGCTAATGATCAAAAGTAACTATGAGAATATTCACGGCTATTTGTCGTTGAGAACTTCTGCGGTACCAGGTTTAAAATTGCTTTTTATAAACTCCATACATATTGATATTGTTCTGTCAGTGAAAGTATAAGACCTTTGCTATCGATATAGACTTTTTTTAAATTGGGTGTTTCTGGTGCTGTACCATAACGTAATCTCTCGAAATGTTTGTGCGTATTCTGTGCGCTTACTTTGCTATAACGAATCTTGAACCCAATTTTGCTTTCAAGAAAATTTCCCGTGTTTTAATATCTTATGCACTTATTTTCCTCAGACGACTGCTTAATAATAATAATAATAATAATAATAATAATAATAATAATAATAATAATAATAATAATAATAATAATAATCATACTATAATGGGCGTAATGTCTGTCTGTCTGTCTGTCTGTCTGTCATTCGATCACGGCCAAACGGCTGGTCAGATGGGCATGAAACTTGGCAGGGTCATGGTGGGGACCCCTAAGATGGTTTGTAATGGGATTTCATCCAACCTACCCCCCTCCTTTGTAGGGGGTGGGGGTGAGAAGGGATTCCCTGAAACGGAGCTGTTTCTGGCCGTGAAACGAGGCTGGTTATTCCGAAGACTTAGGTTACTTTACGATTTTTCATACATAATTTCTGTACAACTTCCCCGGAGAAAGTCGCGAATATTTCAGCTCGGACACAATAGAAGATGAAAATTATCATCAATATCCGCAAGATTTTTTGAATAACTTAAATCCATCGGGACTGCCAGTGCACAAAATAACGTTGAAGAAGTACTGCCCGGTAATGTTGCTTCGGAATTTCGATCCTGCCAATGGACATAATAAAAAGGAAACTGACAAGTTCCTACTTTCTACTCTTTTTTGGAAGACACAGGATCATAAGAGCATTTATCAGTAGCCATAACGCACTGGCATACAAGTTGCGTCTTTGCAGTAACATAATGAAAAGAAAGATGCTTTATTATTTGTATCACCGTGCAAAGTAATTGACAGAGAAATGAACCAATCAAGATCCCTGTTCCGTTAAATGAAAGTCACCGACAAGAGAGAGAGAGAGAGAGGAAGAGATAGAGAGAGAGAGAGAAGACCAGCCCCTTTAACGACATTAATGCACTACAATTTTATAATTTCATCTTGCTATCGAAAAATGAGAGAGAGAAAGAGAGGGGAGATAATTTGTGATTTGAGAGCTAAGTAATCCGATAATCCCATCACCGTCTTCGTTACTTGACTTACATTGAGAGAGAGAGAGAGAGAGAGAGAGAGAGAGAATCATTAAAAGAGGGTAAACAATAATGAATACGGACTTCTTTACGTTCATTGATCGTCCCTTCACTTACTTTAAGAGAGGAGAGAGAGAGATGAGAGAGAGAGATGGGGAGAGAGAGAGAGAGAGAGAGAGAGAGAGAGAGAGAGAGAATATCATTAAAAGAGGGGAAACAACAATAAATAAGAATTTCTCTGCGTTCAGTGATCGTCCCTTGAATTACATTACGAGAGAGAGAGAGAGAGAGAGAGAGAGAGAGAGAGAGAGAGAGAGAGAGAGAGACTATTCGTGTAATCGCCCTTATTTTAATATTGCTGAACAAATAGTACGTACATATCAGTTTTTCACTTCTGCACCCGTATTTTATTTTCTAGTAATAATAATAATAATAATAATAATAATAATAATAATAATAATAATAATAATAATAATAATAATAATAATAATAATAATAATAATAGTGTTTGAAATTTTTAGAAAATTCTGCATCAGTTTTCATTCTTAACCTAAAAATGTTTTTAATCAACGATGTAATTCAAACTTCGTTTGCACAATATCAGTCAAGCGTTATTCTTTCAATAAATATAACTGAAGTTTAAATTTTGGAGGTTAATAATACACGTGCAGTCTGTTGTAAGGTAAATAGAAAGTTATGTTGAGCAGTTATTTCGATTACCTATGACTAAAAGGGTATGGTAGGGTTCTGCTTATTCATTTATGGATATTTTCTGCTTGCTCGTCAGTTGGTCTTTCCTGCATGACTGGTAGCAGGTGAATATATTTCAGAAAGAAAGAAATGTGATTATTTTTTTATCTTTTTATGTGAGAAGGATTAAACTTTCCTGCACGACTGGTAGCAAGTGAATATATTTCAGAAAGAAAGAAATGTGATTATTTTTTTGTCTTTCTATGTTAGAAGGATTAAATTTCCCTGCATGACTGGCAGCAAGTGAATATATTTCAGGAAAGAAAGGAATATATAATTTTTTTATCTTTCTATGTTAGAAGGATTAAACTTTCCTGCATGACTGGTAGCAAGTGAATATTTCAGAAAGAAAGGAACATATAATTTTTTTGTCTTTCTATGTTGGAAGGATTCAATTTTCCTGCATGACTGGCAACAAGAGGATATATTTAGGAAAGAAAGGAATATATAATTTTTTTTATCTTTTTATGTTAGAAGGATTAAACTTTCCTGCATGACTGGTAGCAAGTGAATATAGTTCAGGAAAGAAAGGAATATATAATTTTTGTGGTGGATGAGCTTTTATGAAGGTATTGCTATTGCTTTGAGAGTGTTTTCTCTCTCCCTCTTTTTTTTTTAATGATCTGTAACAGATTTCTTTGCATTATTGATACATTTCAGAGAGATTGTAAAGTTTAATAATAACAATGAAATACCTTAAGAATGTTGTTGACTTTATTATACTATACGTATTATAATGCAGCAGATAAAACAATTTTTTTACGAAAATACTTCAGTTAAAGATACAATCATGAAATTTAGTACAAATCTCCATAGGCTACTTTTTAAAATTATTAGGTGGCCACTTAAAATTCCAAAATAGCTGCCGTTTTTCAAGATGGTGCTAGTTAAGGTTTTAACATGGGACTAATGTGCCTCTGGTCATGATTTTAGGGATTTGTTTTAGTTATACACATTTTAGGCAGTCATCAAGTATAAGTAAAATGTATTTTTGTTAAAGATTTTATATATCATATATAAAGAAAGATGGCATCTAATATGGCAGCCAAAGACCTTCAATAATCGCATCTCAGGATTCAGTAGGCATGGTAAAATGTCTTCCTGTTCAATATAATACTTTGCAAGTCTGTATATAGTATAGTTTCAGTTTACAATAGTGAATGTCAGCTCATAACCAGGGCACATTGGTGACTTCACTGCTGTGTAAATCAGCATGGGGTTCAGTGTCAGCTAATCTTGGTTTACTTACGCTGTACCTGGCTTTGCTTTAGTGTAGTTTGGTGTCCCAAATGCTGTCTAATAGCCCCATATCAATTAGCTGCTAGAAAGTCTATGTACAGTTGGTAGATCTAGTTAGAGAGCCGTGCCTGAATTGACAGGAGGTGCCAGCGCACAAGAGCCGAGCCAAGGGTCAGTGGGGCTCTACATGGCTTGTTCATGTACTTGCCTGGATGGTGTATAGATCATTTGGGACTTAAATGGCACTGGATGAATGATCTGGCATATCAGATTAAGGTGGATAAAGAAAAACCCCTCGGCTTTAATCAAGAGCTCATAATGGCAAGTGTCAATTGAATCACGAGCAAAAAGAAGACCAACTGAAGCAAATGTTGTCTTTGCCAGGAAGGCAAGAAAAATGAAGGTCTAACTTCACCATCGGCCTCTGTGCATTATAATCCTGAACATGATGAGTGCATAATAATTTCAGCCAATGTGCCATGGTTCCAGGAGATTGGTGAAATACCGCTCAACTTTGACCCAGCAAGGTTGGATGAAGGCAACACTGCAACAAAACATCGCAAAATATCACAAGAGCTGTAGGGTCATGTTTAAAAATTCAAAACTTGATCATGCAAGAAAGCGAAGATCTACAGTTGAAGGTAGTGAACCACAAGAAAAGCTTGCTAAACAGCTTCGAATGAGTCATGACAATGAAGCATAATTTTCTTTGAAAATGTGGCACCTGTATCAGATCTTCGACAAGTAATGATCATGAATCGCAACAGGAGACTAATATGAGTGCACTCACACACTTATTGATGGTATATTATTGGCAACACTACGTACAGTTGTTGAAATTTCACAAGAGATGAAATACCACCTTGTGTGTATCACTGGCCTTTACAATAAGAAGAAATCCCATTTTAGAAATCTTCAGAAAGAACAAAGTCACAGTGAAGAACCAGATATATATCCACTGGTTCTGTCAGTGCTGGCTAATTATATAGTTGCAACCAGCTTGAGTTTGGATGGTCCTGCCATATTTTCTCTAGCAGACATATCTTAATTATACCAGCAGTGCCTGCAACAATTGGGCATTGCCTCACCCACTGTAAATACAACAAGACTAAAAGACAAATTGTTAGCAGAAATCCATGAATTAGAAGCACACAAGAAATGAAGAAGCGTATTACGTGCCTTGCAGAAAGATGTAGCTTTAGCCCTATCTCAGGCATCTGACTACTTAGATGCACTGATGACTGCTAAAGCAGCAAAGATACTGAGGAAGCATATTCTAGACCATCAGTCCAGGATTGGTATTCACAACCTGTACAACAATGTTTCTTCCATGCATTTACAGGTTGTGATGCAGTCTCAGCCTTTGGAAATAAAGGAAAGAAATCAGCACGGCGGACATGGGACATTTTTCCAGAGGCCGCTCCAGTATTTCAAAACTCAGCAAGTACCCGCCAACCAACGAAGATGGTTATTTGAAGATTCTGGAAAAGTTTGTGGTCCTCATGTATGACAGATCAAGCACTGTTGACAGTGTGGATGAGGCCAGATTTAACCTGTTTGTCAGAAAGCAGAGACCATATGAAGCCATCTCTCCAACCAGAGCAGCTCTGCTTCAACACACCAAACGTTCAGCGTATCTGGCAGGTTGTGTTTCGGTTTCGGGTCTGGCAATTCTGCGCCAGCCAGAAGCACAGAGTCCATCTGACTCGGGTTGGGAAAGATTGGCAAAGACTGGAAAGTCTTCTGGACAGCCAATTCTCCCATTAGAAAGAGTTGTGAACAGCTTATAAAATGTGGCTGCAAGTCTGACTGCCGTGGCAGGTGCAAATGCTACAGGCTTGGACTTATATGCACAGCTTTGTGTAGCTGCAAATGTGAGGTGTAATCATAATGTGAAGTGTAACTATAATGTTGCTAATGATGCTTCAGGTACATCATGATGAGAATTTCGTCCCACTAACGGGTGACACCATGCATCTTTAAAATCTTGCGGTCATTTCAGGCTTAAAAAGAGATATTAAGACAGTGTTTGAATAAAGATAAGATACTCTGTTATCATACTCCATAATAGTCTTGTGCTTGTATACTTTTCAGTAACATTGCAGGGTCCCTTTCCAAGACAAAAATATTGATAATAGCCCAATAGAAATGCTAGAAATAGATTCTCTGGCCACATAAATGTAGACATAGAAAAAAATTTCATGTCTATATCTTTCTTAGTTGCAGAGTTATCAAGCAAAATGTTTCATGGCAGCCATATTGTACGCCATCTTTATCACAATGGTAAATATAGTAGTAGGAGCTCTGATGATGTCTTCAATTAACTCTTCTACCCAGAAAGACATTAATTGAATAATGATTGATGCATTTATTTCAACAATGATTTACTCAACGTGTCAGAAATCGAAACAATTAGCGGTCATATTGAAATTTTGTGTGGATACCCCGATTCTTCAAAAGATGTTCAAGTTGGCACTTGTGCCAAATTTCATGCATGTGTCACGAACTAAAGTATTTTTCTACATATCTGCTGCACTATTATAGAAGATGCCTAAGCCATCTAAGCCCTGATAGAGGAGGTAGGCTGATGTTGAGGATAATGCCCCTGGCTTCACGGTAATATAAGAGAGAACTGAGAAGGCGAGTCATGACATGAGGGTGATTCCATTCTGCATACCTATGTAGGGGCCAGTGGTAACAGAGGCGGTTCTGGCCGTGAAGATGGCGACTCTAAACACGAAGTTTATTACTCATTTTGACTGAGAAAAGATATTAATTATTAAAAAAACTTAAAAACTTTTGGTTCTTTATACACACACACACACACACACACACACATATATATATATATATATATATATATATATATATATATATATATATATATATAATAATGAAGGCGGGCAGACAGCTACACATTCCAACAGGGGTTCCAGCTCACATAATTGATTTATTGAAACGTTTCGTGCTCCAAGACATGAATTTACATAAAAATGGAACTATTTAACCAAAGCTAACTAGAGGACTACATATCAGGTCATATATATAATATATATATATATATATATATATATATATATATATATATATGTGTGTGTGTGTGTGAGTGTGTGTATGTATGTATGTGTGTGTGTGTGTGTGTTTCCCTCGCTCACTTTAAATACTTTGGTGTTGGTGTTTATATTTTATTCCTTTCGTCTGGTTTATACTCTTTCTTCACACACGGACATTCATCATAGTTCTAAATGAATGTAGGTACATCCTGGTCGGTAACAATAGACGCAGACAAAGCTGTCTTCTGAAGAGCAAATGTTGCAGCAGAGGCTTCAAAGGGACTGAGCAGCGAGCGTCGTTAGCAGACTTGCATACAGATTGCAGTGGGTATCTTTCGCCTCAGGGTATGTGGTACGTACGAGCCAGCGCCAATGATTTGAACTTTCTCGGAATATAGCAGTCCTTAAGATGCAACTGCTACTATTATTTAGCATAATCGGCCATGTTCTTCATATGTTTGTTTGGCTAAATTCTGGTGTAAATTTTGTTGAAAAAAAAAAAACTTAAAAAGCCACGTGCTTCATTTTTTTGGGAGGGTGGGTGGGGGGGCGGTTGCGAGGGAGGAAAGTCGTAAGATTTAGAAAACATTTATTTTCACTAGAACTTTTTGCTGTGAATCCTTTTATATTTATTTTAAATATATCCTCCTTATCTTCTGTAGCCAAAGCAATATACAGCAGACAATAAAAAGGAGAAAAACAACGCCTTCATTTTTACGGTTTCATAAAATGAATTCTTGAAAGTCAATACTAAGCTGTCATGTGCATTTATTATTATTATTATTATTATTATTATTATTATTATTATTATTATTATTATTATTATTATTATTATTATTATTTCAACATTCGCTTATACTTATGAAACTAGCTGAAAGAATTGAGTTATTCAAAGAAACTTCCAAAGAGTAAACTGCATAGATGCGAAAACGAAAAGAAATGAAGGAAAGAACAAAGAAGCCAAAACAGGGTAAGTATAAAACGCAAAACTGCAAAAGGCTGAAACTTTTCATGAACGTTTAAAATTTGTCCAAATTGTCCACACCGCTTGATCGTTCCTCGCCCAATCTCGTCCCATCTCCCTTATCGTCCCTTCTTACTTGGCTGCCCATTCGCCGTCATTTTCTGCAAACGTCTGCGTTTCTAGCAGGAACGATAATTACCGCTTCCCTCGGGCCATCATTCCTCTCCAGCTTACGTAAGGCAACGAGGGCAGCCAGACCCCAGGAGAATTTTCGTCGGAGTTTGTTCAATTGCGCAGCAGGCCCTCTCATCACGACGTGCAGTTCAGTTTATGCGGACTTTCATTACCTGGGCCTCTTCCTTCGTATTCCTCGCGTGCGTCTCAAAGCATTGTTGCTAAGCACGTTGACTGATTGCATCTGTTAACTGGCTGCCATTTTCTGAATTTTTTTTTAGACGCAGTTGATGTTTAAATATTCATATAGTTATACGCCTGTCAGGTCGTCTTTATTTATTTCTTATTTTTCAGCGGGGCATGTCGCAGTAAAAGGACGTCTCTTACTGCGTTTGGTTTTTTCTTTCTTTTGCGGACTCTTGGATAACCTTTTTCACTTCTGTATGAATAGTAAAGTTAAATACCATGTGATTCATTTTCATGCTATTTCTCCGTAACGTTCAGAACTTAACAAAATTTTTGGAGAGTGTCCCTGGAATACATCAAACTGAAGAATATTATATATATATAGTATATATATATATATATATATGATATATATATATATATAACATATATATATATATATATATATAACATATATATATATTTATATATATATATATAACATATATATATATATATAACACATATATATATATATTATAATATATATATATATTCTATATATATATATATATATATAAATATATATATACATGGCATTATACTACCTTTTTTCTTGTTTTTATTTCATTTAAATGATATTTTCCGTTTACTTAGCAGTCTGTTTTACAGTTTGTTTCATTCTCTTTCTGTACTTCTGTTTATGGAATTCAATTTTTCTTTTTTATTTAGGTATATTGTTTTCATCTTCGTTTTTGTTTGGCTGTTTTGGTCACTTTCTTTAGTTACAATTTACCTCACGTTCTAGGTTCATTAGAATTTTTTTTTTTAATTCTTAGACTTTTCTGCCTTATGACATTGAAATAACCTTATAAAATCAAGTGGGTTACATGCTTCAAGAAATACGGAAAGTAGCCAATAATTTGGTCATCATTTTGTCTTTATGATATCTTGATTGATTGACGCCAGATAGCAACGCAGTGATTTTGGTTATCAACATGCAAAGGAATAGGTAATACCTATCCCGGTAATACTAGAAAAGCAATACAGTAATGATTATTTTATGTATATATAATATAAATATATATAATATATTATATATATATATATATATATATATATATATATACATACATATATATATACTATACATATATAGATATACATATACATATCGATATATTATAATATATATACATATACATATATATATATACATATATATATCTATATAGAGAATATATATATAGACAATACTTAGCCAAGGCCACAGGAAAAATAAAAGGAGTACCGAGCGCTTCCGTGTTATTTCAACACATTTTCGAGGTACAATGCTAAAAACACAGAGAACATCTAACAAAGTAAACATAAAAACTGAAAAAATAGAAAAACAAGTATTCAAAGTCCGGTTAACACCAGTACAGCAGGTACAGAACAGCTCAACAGGTGATTAAAAAGAAAAAACCCTACAAATCTCGTTAACAACAAATGGGTCTAGTTTGTATATACCCTGGATTACATTCATTAAGTCACCATGATATTTAATAAAAGTAGATTCAATAATATTCCTGCGAGTTATATTATTACAATATAAAACAACTTTTGCCCCCTCCCAATAAATCATGTGATTAAAATTATTAATGTGTAAAAACAAAGCATTCGTCATTTGTCCCGTTCTCAAACTATATCTACGTTGTTTAATTCTGGTGTCCAGTTCCTTCCCAGATTGTCCGATATAAAAACACTTGCAGTTCATGCAAGGAAGAACCCCGTCAATGCAGCCCTGAGAAACTTTGGGAGAATTCCTTATTACTATGTTTTTTCAGTGTATTTGAAAATTTAAAAACCACATTTATATTAAAATTCTTGCAAAACTTGGAACCCTCCGTAAGAGGAGGTCATTAAATGGCAAAACGAGCACATTATCATTATTAAAAGCCATTCTCGTAATTACAAAATAAAAGGTTTTTTGTGCTTTTTGTAAAGCACATTCAATAAAATATTTGGGTATTTTAATTTTTCCGATACGTTGAAAGTATTTTCAAACTCTTCCTGAAGAAAGTAGCCTTCTTGACTTGATTGCTATGGTTAGAATAATAGTGAATGTGTTTATTTACATTTGTAGGTTTTCTATACACTGAGTATTTAAAGCCATTTAGAGTACGATGAGCATTTACATCCAAAAATGAAAGACAACCTTCACGTTCTTCTTCACAAAATTAATGGAAGGTACCAAATTGTTCAGTTTAGAGAGAAATGCATTTACATTTTCGGTTAGAGGCCATTTGCAAAAAATATCATCTACATATATAAACCACAGAACACCATAGGGCAAAACTCTTGTTTCAAAAAATTCCATGTATAAATTACTTAAAACAGGCGAAAGAGGGTTTCCCATTGCCATGCCAAATTTTTGTGTATAGAATTTGTCATCAAAAGTAAAAACAGAATCACAAATGCAGTTTAACGTTACAGTTCTAAAATATTATGAGTGGACAAGGGTAAATCATAATTATCTAAAAATTCAGCTAAATATTCAAGCAAGTCATTTATAGGTACTTTTGTAAACAGATACATCAAAGCTAATCATTTTAAGCTTAAAATTAATAGTTGTGCTATTTAGTTTTTCTATCAGATCTACATTATGTTTAATGTTAGAATTCGAAATGCTTCCTACTAAAGGTGAAAGAATCTTAACCAGCCATTTTGAAAGCTTGTAAGTACATGACCCAACAGAGCTGATAATTGGTCTAATGGGGTTACCAGGTTTATGTGTTTTAACAAGACCATACAAGTAAGGTAAAGTTGGAGATATGGTTGCAAATTGTTTAATCAAATCTTTATTATTTTTTAAGATACTTTTGTCCTTCTTATTAAAATGAGAAAGCACACGTTCAGATGGATTTGATGTCAGTAGATTGTAGGTATTAACATCACTCAGCAGTAAGTACAGTTTATCTTTGTAATCTTGCTTATTTAGTATTACCATTGCGTTAGACTTATCAGCTTTCGTAAAAGCCGTTTTCCAGCTTTTTGTACACTTTTAAGAATCTTAATGGTACATTTGAATAGGAGGGAAATGAATTTACACCATAGATAAAACCTTTAACAAGATTAAGATTGTCATCAGGTATATTACCAAATTTTTCTAAATTACAACAGGCTTCAGATATACTAACATAGTCATGTGTGTGGGTGTTACAGAAAAACTCAGACCATACCCGAAAGCAGGTAAGGATGACTCATCAAGGTTATAATCGGATAAATTAATTACAAAATCCGAATTAGCATCACGTGCCCATTTAATACTATCAATTAACACATATAGTTTATGGTTGAGGTTACTTTCAAGCTTTCGCCTTCTATACCGTAGTCCTCTGTAGCAATGATCGAAAATGACTTGCTTCCAGTCATCTGGTATGGCATTGGATAGGTCTCGTTTCTTCCTACTCGAATTTTTGTAGGCCTCTCTGACTTCGATTCTCTTAATCTCGATGTTCTTCAGCAAGATAATACGATGGAACGTCTCAAAAGTTAGGTCACCGAACTGAAGGAGTCTCCTTGGCAGCATAGATCGTGGAAGGACTTGTTCTTCTAAGCACCTGCTGAGGAAATTAAGGCGAAGTTTTTGTGCATGGGCGGCGATCAAGGCATAGCGAAAACCATACACCAGCGGCATCAGAACAGGAAACAGACGTCGAAAGTCGAAGAAACTGCGAGTGGTCTCTATAATGCTTATATGTCACTAAATAGCGCGTGACAATATATTTAGCCAAGGCCACAGGAAAAATAAAAGGAGTACCGAGCGCTTTCGTGTTATTTCAACACATTTTCGAGGTACAATGCTAAAAACATAGAGAACATCTAACAAAGTAAACATAAAAACTGAAAAAATAGAATAACAAGTATTCAAATTCCGGTTAAAACCAGTACAGCAGGTACAGAACAGCTCAACAGGTGATTAAAAAGAAACAACCCTACAAATCTCGTTAACAACTAATGGGTCCAGTTTGTACATACCCTGGCTTACATTCATTAAGTCACCATGATATTTAATAAAAGCAGATTCAATAATATTCCTACGAGTTATATTATTACAATACAAAACAACTTTTACCCCCTCCCAATAAATCATGTGATTAAAATTATTAATGTGTAAAAACAAAGCATTCGACATTTGTCCCGTTCTCACACTATATCTATGTTGTTTAATTCTGGTGTCCAGTTCCTTCCCAGATTGTCCGATATAAAAACACTAGCTAAATATATTGTCATGCACTATTTAGTGATATATAAGCATATGTACACATATATATACTATATAAATATATATATATATATATATATATATATATATATATATATATATATACATATATTATATAAATATATGTATTTATGTATGTATGTGTGTGTGTTTGTGCCAGCATGACTCTGACGTGCATTGAGCAATTTCAACCAAACTAGGTATACAAATGATTCACTATCTAGAAATCAGCATTGCGAGGGTGAGACATCACTAGCACCAAAGGGGGTGGGAGTGGGAAGCTCTTCCCTAAAATAGGGCTGGCTCTACCTGAAGACTTAGTAACTAAATAAACTCAATGAATTTATCATACCTGATTTTGGTACACATATGACTTATTATCTGGAAAAGAATACTTTGGGGGTAAGACATCAATGTCGCTAAAGGGGGATGGGGTTGGGAAGGGGTGACAGAAAGAGAGAAAGAGAGTAGAGGGGGTGTTAGGGAGAAGAAAGAGGGGAAGTCAGGGAGGGTTGGAGAGTGAGGGAGATAGTGAGAGGAAGAAAGAGTGAGAGGGAGAGAACATTTATTGTTTGTCATTCAGAGTTATCCCAAGCCGCGCTGGGTTAGTCAGCTAGAATATATGAAATGAAAGAATTGCACACCATGTTTCAAGCAGGGTTTGAATTCGTGTCCTCGGAGTTGCAAGCACATAGATGTATAGAGCCCTCTGCAAGAGAAAACCCTCCCATAGAGCTCAAATGTGAAATTAGACAGCAAAACATAGTCCTCAACTCCGCTGTTCCCGAAGGCCGCCACCAATGAAACTCCGCTGAAGAGGATGATTTAAATGGCTTCCCTGTAGCAGTTGTACATGATGCACCAGTTTTCTCTTGCGGGGTCTTTGGTCTCGTTGCTATCTTTAGTGCAATGAGAAGAAAAACGGAATTCTTTATCACATTTGTATATGCCACTTTTTGCGTTGTGGTTAACATAAGCGCAGGGAATACGTGCATGAAGTGCTTAAGATTCTCTAGTTTTCATTCATCTATCACTGATACAAACAGTACTTTGCTTCCACAGTGATAATAATTGCAACCCACTCAGTATCAGTGCACATGACGCTTTTATCTATGTTACCACCTGATCTATAGTTCTTATGCATGATACAGATCTTTTGTCATTCCCGTCTGATAGCGATAGTTTAATACTGTTGGTAAACTGATTCAAATGTACCTGAAATGGTTTTTCATTTGAACGTCAACGAAATCGACCGAATACAAAGCAAGATCTCAAATCTCACCCAATATGTTTTGCTTGCGCTGCCCGTCATGTCTCCCCCACCCTCCAGATGCCCTACCTACCCAGCCCAAATCGGTGCCGACAAACAAGAAAGATTCACTCGGAATGTTTTATTAAAGATGGACAGATAGATAAATTCCTTCAACCAAATGACTTAGTTTGCAAGACAAGTTGAGAAAAGCACATGGAAGCCCATTCAGATCTGTTTTGACTCTCAAGAACTCATTGCCCAGACACCTCTTCAATGTAGGCAAACGATCCATATTGTTCAGTATTCGTTGCATGTTGCCTGCGAGCATAACACCATGGAAGGAACACCTCTCCCGAACCCTTGACTGCGACATTCAGCGACGTGATCTCCATCCACTCCTACAAGAATGCTGATGTCTATTACCTCATTTTCTGTCGCTGTAAGAAGCTTGTCAGCAAACTTATAGCCTGTCTCGTTTACAAAGAGATGACTGAGTTACTGTAGTAGGTCTGTCGGTTATAACCTAAATTGTTGGTATTTCCCGTAATTTTTGTCGGTGAAGCTGCCTGCTGAAGTCTGAAGGCACGAGTTCAAATCCTGACGGAGAGCTAAACGCTAAATTTCAATTCTCTCATTCGTTTGCCAGTTACAATATATATATATATATATATATATATATATATATATATATATATATATATATATATATATATATATATATAATAACTGGCAAATGAATGAGAGAATTGAAATTTAGCGTTTAGCTCTCCGTCAGGATTTGAACTCGTGCCTTGATATCATCAGTCTCTCCGAAGTTCAGCCAGTCACTTAGTTCACCCGAATATACTTGTTTACCCGTCTGTCTCTGTTTAACTTAACCCTCCCCTCTTTCCTGAACGCCGAGAGTTGTTGGGATCGTCAGTAAGATGTGTTCAAAACGAATGAATGGTCGAGAGAAATCGCTGCTCCTATATATAAAGGTAAACGTAACAGAGGTGACATCATTATACATATGTATCTGGGAAGGAATATGGTAGGATTTCGACTGAGAAAGTAAGAGACGGGATAAGGACAAGACAAGGAAGATTGTGGTTGTCATGAAACAGGTATGTGAGAATACTGGGGTAAATGAATGGACTTCTATGTAGCATAAACGACTAAGAAAAATCTCCTGAAAAGTCATTACATAATTAATTTATATACTTTGACACATGGCACAACTATGTTCGCTCTTACCATTAGGATTGTCTTCATCAGGAGTATTCGAAAACACCTAGACTTTGATAGCGGAAGTTTTCATTGAGTATCACTTTATTACCATATACTCATATATATATATATATATATATATATACACTATATATATATATTCATATATACATATATACAAGTATATGAAATATACATATATATACATATTTATTTACAACTATATAAATATACAAATATACATAGATGTGTGTGTATTTATATGTTATACATTCATAAATGCAACTCGGAAGACACCAGTTCAAATCC
>NC_061091.1:48585822-48595822 GCF_015104395.2 Macrobrachium nipponense
TGGTTTGGAGGTTAATAAAAACTTAAGCATAACTGTGCTGCATCTATTTATTTTGATATAAAAAAAAATTGCAAGTACATACCTTAGCCCATAACTGGAAACCTAAAAGATAAGTTAATAGTAATTCTGTCATAAAATACACTTTGAGGAAAAAAAGGATTGGAAAAATATCTAACAAATAAAAAAAAAACAAGTAAATCAAATGAATAAATAAGATCAAATAAATCGCTGATTTTTTTAAATAAAAAAAAATCACCAACTCTGTAATAGGTAGAAATGATCGAATTGTCTTCTTGATATCATGGTAAAAATTAATTTTTTCTTTGGGAATTCTTTACAGAAAATAAATTCTTACTCACTGAAAAAAAGGGTTCTGTTTCTTCATTTGTAAAGGAAATTAACAATCCTCGATCGTGAAATTATGAACACGACAAGTTTAAGGTTCCTTGTGGTTTGAAGACATAAGTCGTCTATTTCAATTTGACACTGGATTGAATACTGTTTTATTTTGGAAATCAAACTGACATTGGAAGGCCTTTATGAATCTTCACTTTATGAATCTTTCCAATTCGTTTTTTGTGCAACCACATCTGCAACATGAAATGATGATATTGGAAACGTTAACGAAATACTTCCCTGACCGCTGTGTGTGAGTGTGTGTGTGTGTGTGTGTGTGTAAAGTTAAGATTTGTCCCTACAGTTTGGAAAAACGAATAATGATTTTGATTATTTAAACAGACGATTTCCCTGGCCAGCCACAAAATGGAGTCATTCATGACAGCAGTCTTGACTATTTATATTGCCCAAATTTTCTTTTGGAATGCATTTTTACGGCCAATATCTTGCCCAGTAAACCCACAGAAGAGAATGCTCGTGAGCAAGAGAGAGAGAGAGAGAGAGAGAGAGAGAGAGAGAGAGAGAGAGAGAGAGAGAGAGAGAGAGAGAGAGAGAGAGAGAGGAAGCACACAACAGAAAATGAAGTGAAAAGAGTATATTAATAGGTGTGATGGGCAGGTGAAAATAATGAATCGAAGGAAACTAACCAGCAAATATACTTGAGATGAATCGGAAGAATCATGGCAAAGTAGGAAGGGGCTGGAAAGAAGCAGTCAAGAAATGGAGTGGACACTCCATTTCTTGACTGCTTCTTTCCAGCCCCTTCCTACTTTGCCATGATTCTTCCGATTCATCTCAAGTATATTTGCTGGTTAGTTTCCTTCGATTCATTATTTTCACCTGCCCATCACACCTATTAATATACTCTTTTCACTTCATTTTCTGTTGTGTGCTTCCTCTCTCTCTCTCTCTCTCTCTCTCTCTCTCTCTCTCTCGCTCTCTCTCTCTCTCTCTCTCTCTTGCTCACGAGCATTCTCTTCTGTGGGTTTACTGGGCAAGATATTGGCCGTAAAAATGCATTCCAAAAGAAAATTTGGGCAATATAAATAGTCAAGACTGCTGTCATGAATGACTCCATTTTGTGGCTGGCCAGGGAAATCGTCTGTTTAAATAATCAAAATCATTATTCGTTTTTCCAAACTGTAGGGACAAATCTTAACTTTACACACACACACACACACACACTCACACACAGCGGTCAGGGAAGTATTTCGTTAACGTTTCCAATATCATCATTGGTTTTAATTTGCTAATTTCATAGATAAAGGGCTGAGGTAACACTTCGTATTTCTTCTTTTTTAAGGCAATTTTCCCAAATGCCAAATTTTCCGAGATGTATATTGAAAATGACGTAAGTGAATGTAAATAAAAGACTAACATACATTTCATATGGGTCAGGTTGAAGTGTTTAGGTGACATTCTTTGATTGTTTACTTCGTCTTTAAGAGAGACAGGTCATAACCCGTATTTTTAATTTATTTATGTGTCATTAACAATGTAAAAATAAAAAAAAACGATTATGATCCTTAATAGTTATGAGAAGTGTTTTACTAGCATTTCAGTGTAATCGTTTCCTTTTTAAAATGACAAGTCCATATCGCCATTTCTTCTTCACAATTTAATAAATATATTCGTTAAACGAGTTGCAAATGCTACATCTTTGAAGCAGTAGTTAGATATGTATCAGTGTATGTTCCATTTGAAAAGATATAGAAAACGTCGTGAATTTCTCATTAGCAGGTAGAATGACCACTTTGCCGTTTCGTGCGTCGGTATGAGAGAGAGAAGAGAAGAGGAGAGAGAGAGACGAGGGGAGGGGACGAGGAGGGAGAGTATGGAGAGAGAAGGAGGAAGAGGAGGAGAGGAAGAGAGAGAGAGAGAGGGAGAGAAAGTATTTGAGGAATGAGCTTACAAACTACTTTGTTGTTGTTGTTTAACTTCTTTTCTTGTTACTGTTCTTGTTGGGGGAATAGGAATGGTTCATGGAAGACCCTAAAAACGTCTGAAAAAGGTGTTCCGCGTTGAGTTAAAGATACAGGAATTTTATATAGGATATTTATGATTTATTTATTTGAATGAAAATGTTGAATATGAATAATGTGCATTTTAAACAATACAGAAACATTTTTCTGATAAAATATAGCATATTTATTTTAATTTTCGTTGGTAAAACAACGCTCTATTTGACCATAGATTTTAGCAAGTTTTAATTCATGTTAAAAGTTAGGAATACAATTTTTGCAAATTATGCGTGAGGGGAAAATCTTCCGTGCATCTCGAGTAAGCTGGAGGTCGGATAACGCCTTGTTAGTTTTCTGTTAAAGGAAAATAATTAGATGGCTATTTGTCTCATATCTTAAAAAACTACTTAGGCTAGAGGGCTGCAAATTGTTATGTTGATCATCCTCCCTCCAAACATCAAACATTCCAAATTGCAACACTCTAGCCTCAGTAGTATTTATCTTATTTATGGTTAAAGTTAGCAATGATCGTGCTCCTGGCACTGCTATAGGTGCGAACAACATAGGCCATCACTGGGATGTGGCTGAAAGTTTCATGGACCATCGCTAAGAGTTGCATGGGCCGTGGCTGAAAGTTTCGTGGGCTGTGGCTGAGAATTTCATACCGCATTGTATGCTGTTCAGAAACTTTGATGCATTTTTTATTTGTTTCATGTTATGATGGTGGAGATATTTTTATAGATTACTGGTCACTTCCTTTCATCTTTCTGCCTTCACACTCAAGGTGTAACCAACAACAGTCGACTAACAATTAGGTACATAATTAACAGCTTAGGTCAACAGAGACATTAAAGTTTTAGGAAACGATCATTTCCAGCCAAGGTCGAAAGTTGAGCCCTAGTACCAAGGTCCGAAGCCAGATTGTGGGTACATCGGGAGTGAGCCCTATGCGCTGCTGTTGGCTTGCCAAGGGTGGTAGGTAGGTAGGGCATCTGATGGCGCATTAGTCGAGAATTTCCTATTAATTAAGAAGAACCAACATTTTTCGAAATTTCATGAGGGCCCTGACATTATTGCTTCAGCACAACAAAAAACAAGGACAGGAACGGAGACAAAGGTGGCATGACCGACATTTTGTATATATTGCTGACTTGTATCTCAGTGGTGGTTAATTGCGCAATTTCCTTCAATTCTGGCGTCTAATACTAATCGTCTTCAGTTAAGAGGTTGGTCAGTCCTATCTTCAGATCTTGGTAATATTAGGTTGGACGTTCTGTTAATCTCCAAGTTGTATAAGGTAATAAGGTAAAACTCCAGTCGAGGTAAAAGAACTAGTTTATGCGGAAAGTTAATTTCCTTTCCTTATTTAAAATAGAAGAAAAAGGGGGTATTTACATCTGACCTTTGTAATCCGGGGTGAGCGGAAGACCGAAAGGTAAGCTACAGAGAGAGAGAGAGAGAGGAAAAGATGGATTCCAATATCCGAATGAACAAGATAATCGTCTGTCTCGAGAGGAAGATCATAGCTATTTCTCATTTTGATGTAACATAAGAGAGGTCAGCGGGTCACGGAAAGTCAGTCACATTTTACCCTTCATGACATTCCACTTATTTCAAGGCTACATATTCGGAACATAACCACCCGCTGAAGTAACGCAGAAGCGTTAGAAGTCCTCTTACCCAAACAGTTAACAGACACATTTCCCTATCTTTAGTAAACATCGATGAATGGTTTCAGTAATTTAATATAAACTATATACAAAATGGGGAGGCGAGCAGGACTAGCAACCTAGTGTCCCCGTCTAGTCCAGGCCCGAACTCAACAACGAGAGGCGGACCTTCAGCGGCACGGAAGCAATGGTATTTTCTAGGGGGGAAAAAAACGATTAACAAATAGTGTTTCTCATTCCAATGTGGTCTCTGCCTCGGGTCTCTTAGTGACCCATTACCACTTATATCAGACCTCTGAGTTCTAAGGCAACATTAGATACTGAAAAACCTTTAAGAAAGCATTATCAAGCGTGAGTCGTCACTTGGCAGGGACTTACACGGATCAATCAGGACTGATCTACGGAGGAAAAGTGATCCGGTATCTGTTACCTGTGATAGGGTTTTGCGGAATGGGGGGAATCTGTTAGAAGGGCAGTTAGAGTCTTCTCCCACTTCACTATCCCCCTTCCGTCCTGCAACCCTCGATCTACTCTCTCAGGACCCTCACCCACAGAGAGAGAGAGAGACTCCTATGACCGACCTGAGCGAAATTTCAACTTTCATTTTTACATGTAGTACCTCGTACCGATCTATTGAAGTCTAAGTAGCAATGGTCTGCACGTTTATCATAGGATAAATCGGTGTACTGTACCTCTAGACCCATAGGTTTGCACTAACCCTTAAGAAAAAACGATTAACCTTGATTGGGGCATTCTAATGCTCTTGCAATTTATTCGGTGGAAGCGCCAATCCTGCCTGATTCGTTAATAAAAAGTGGGACGGGTAGCGGCCAGCCAGCATTAGCAGCGAGGCGACGCCAGTGTTCGCAACTGACTTGTGTCGACCGGAGGTGTACGGCGCTGCTCTTGCCATTCCCTGACACTGAGGCGCCCGTTGTGTGAGTGTGTGCGCGCGTGCATGTTACCGAGTTTTTCCTTGTGAAACCTCCCCGTCGAAGTCATTCCCCTAAATACCTTTTCACACACACGATCTCGTTTTTACTCCGTTATTCCTGCTCAACAAGTGCCATTTTCTTTGACGAGAAGTCGTAGGCCGTGTCCCTCTGTGGAACTTTGAAAAGTAAACTTTTCTCAACGAAAGAAGAAAGAAAACCGCCCTCAGAAGTTCCCTGACACTAACAAGTCGAGGGAGGAGACATACAGGGAATTTCTGCCACCATCAGCGCTGGAGAAACAATAGGCAAGTTGTGATCCACAAAGCAGTTCTGGAAAGTAAGGCTGAATGAAAGACTCAAGGAAGTGTGTTGTGAAATTGTACATTATCTACACTTATTCACACACATTATATATATATATATATATATAATATATATATATATATATATATATATATATATATGTGTGTATGTGTGTGTGGTGTGTGTGTGTGTGTGTGTGTGTGTGTGTGCATATGAGGAATTGTATTTTTCAACAGATATACATAATGATGTAATAAAACCATTATTTGTTAAGAGGAAAACATAAAATAAGGCTTTTGCACACCTGTTATCATGAGATAAATGAAATGTCACTGCCTAGGTGTTGCGAAGACAACCTGTTACGGAGTGGTTGTGCACGGGGAGCAGTTTTTTTTTTTTTTTTTCCAGAGGCCAGTGGAACGGGCAACTAAGCGCTCTTATCGAGCACATGCACAAGGCAAACGAATAATTCTGAATGAAAAAATAAAGAGCATTTTTTACCTTGGAACCGTAACGGTTGATTTCAGAAGCGGTTTAGTCAATAAGTGAAAAGCTTTTTAGTTTAATTAATTCCAGAAATGTTTGAGGAATTATATAATTTGTATATTTGTGTGTGTGTTTGTGTATGAAAGACTGCGTGTAAATCATGACCGGCTTCGTCTTTATTTCCAAGCTATTATCGATAATGACTTAGAAATAAAGCCGAAACTGGTTTGGTATTTATTATCTATAAATTTCGTAGTGGTAATGGGAGATATAAATCACGCGTCATGCTTTAGAAGTTAAATGATTGAGGTTGGGCCAAGTCTCTTTGATCCGTATGCACCTTTATATTGATTGCTGAATCTCTCTCTCTCTCTCTCTCTCTCTCTCTCTCATACACACACACACGCATATATATGTGTGTGTAGCTGAAAAAGTTCCTGAACTTTGGTTCAAAGGGCGAGTTTTCTGTTTTTCACGTCAACTTGAACAACAGCAGCCAGTTTTTTCTCTCTTATGACGGTCTTGTTTTCCAAACATCAAACTGCCGTGTATTAAAAATCAATAATACAGTGGAACATTCTTAATTAAAACAGGGATGATCCTTCATGATTTTATAGAGACGCCAGTTAGTTTATTAGTTTTATTACCAAGAAACTGCAATTGTTTGTTTTGATTGATGTATACATACATATAGTATATACATATACATACATATATATATATATATATATATATATATAATATATAGTATATATATAAGTAAATTGTCATCGTCATCAGTCATTATGGGGACTGGTTGTTATTTTTCTTTACTCCTGTGGATATTATTATTGCTATTATTATTTCAGTGAAGTGGTAAAGTTGTTCTTTCTGTATGTGTCTGGAAATGAAAGTAAACCTTTGTTTATTGTTAATATGGTAATCATATTAAAGGAAATAATTTATTATTATTATTATCATTATTCGGCTGCTTTAGTATTCCTTAAAAGGTATATTGCGGGGTGGAGGGTGAGAAGGTTAGGTCTAGTTTTTAAGCGGTCGATGAAATCCAACACCACTGTTAGTGCAGCCCTTTCTACAATTGACGAGAAGTTTAAATATCTTGGACCGTTTCAACTTATTTCATAGTTACCAAAGAAGTTATGTATCTGGCTGATAATCGAATGTTGTCAATCGCAGGTAGGGGTCAAAAGAGTGAGGAAAATAACAAACCTGAGAGATCCGGTTCACTATTAAATCTTCATTTGAAATGTGAGGGCTTCTGCTCGATAGTTCACTATTCACGGAAGTAATACTATTTATCAGATATCCAACTTCTCTCCTCTCTCTCTCTCATCTCTCTCTCTCTCGTCGTCCTCTCTCCCCTCGCTCTCTCTCTTCTCTCTCTCTCTCTCTCTATTATGTGAAAGTTCTTTTGTTCTTATCTTTCTCTTACCGTTATGAAGGTTAAATAAATGTGTACAGGTGGGCATAATAGTTTTTCCCATTTTTATAAGATTAATTTTGTCCAGTGAATTCGTAACTGAATTCATTTATACGATTGATTTAATTCCGTATCGTGTGACTGAAGTTATTGCATTGAGACCTCATTTTTATATCAAGGAAAAATGATCAACAAAGCTATTGTGACATCACCTGAAGAAGCAAGTAAAGCCATCCGTATAGTTTAGAGTTAGGAGAAGTAAATTATTATTTATTTCCTTTTTTAGCTACTTATAATTTTTTTTTTATTTAGACTGAAGGATTTCACTATGAGAGATCCAAAATCGGGATTGGGCAGAGGGTACGGGGAGGGGGGAGGGGTTTGTGTAAGGGTTCAACTTATGCCTATTTTCTGAACACTTGCAGAGCCTCTGTTGACCTATGCCGCTTACACGTACCTGGTAATTAGTAGACTGTGGTAATTTACGTCAAAGATAAAGAACATGTTCCTGAAAAATCCTGAAAATGTTTTTAAAAACCATGACAAAATAATTATTTATATTGTGTATATATATATATATATATATATATATATATATATATATATATACATATATATATATATATATATAATAAGAGGAGCCCATAAAAATGCCAAAAGATAGAAAGTAAGTAGTATATTTCAGAGAACGCTGTCTCTCTCTCTTCAGGTAGGTAATGAATGAGAAAAGTTACAGAAAAGGTGGTATTTATACGAAGAGATCCATCCACAGGTAGCCGTTTCACTAGGTCACCCCTGCTGATAATTTCTCTTTAATTTTCTTTAGCGTTGGTTAAAGGAAGATTTTACCTATGATATCTGAATCCCAGGCACCCAGTGAGATGTTCAATACTTGCCTTTGTTTAATCAGTGCTGACTATCATCTGGCTTTTGTGCCTAATTTGTATTGGAATTTGTCACATATAATTTATAGCAGCAAATGTCGGTACAAGCTCCTCAGTGGCGTGGTCGGTATGATGTTGACGTGCCCCTAGTTGGCCGCGAGTTCCATTCTCGGGCATTCTATTGAGGTGTGAGAGATGTGTATTTCTGGTAATAGAAGTTCACTCTCGACGTGGTTCGGAAGTAACGTAAAGCCGTTGGTCCCGTTTCTGAATAACCACTAGTTCCATGCAACATAAAAACACCATACAAACAACCAAAATGTCGATAAAAAAAGCCAGATGATAGAGTCGGCGTTGATTAAAAAAAGACAGGTAATGAACATCTCAAAGGGTGCCTGGGATTCAGATATCATAGGTAAAATCTTCCTTCAACCAACGCTTAAGAAAATTAAAGAGAAATTATCAGTGGGGGTGACCTAGTGGGTGGATCTCTTGGTATGAATATTACCTTTCCTGTAACCTTTCTCATTCATTACCTGCCTGAAGAGAGAGACAGCAATCTCTGAAATATACTACTTACTTTCTATATTTTGGCATTTCTATGGGCTCCTTTTATTATATGAAATTCTGCAGTAACAAAACAACTTTTACCAGTCGTATATATATACATATATATATTATATATATATATATATATATATATATATATATATATATATATAGCTTGTGTATGCATCTGCCAGACCTTACCATTATTTTTGGCATAAACGTAAACTAGATTTGCCCTTTTTGTTGTATAAAATGTACTAAAACGATGAACATCCCAATGCACTCTTCTTGATCTGGCCTAGCACTTTTTGCTACTGTAAACTATATATATATATATATATATATTATATATATATATATATATATATATATATATGTGTGTGTGTGTGTGTGTGTGTGTGTGCGTGTGTATGTATACATAGATATGCGGTTATTCATATGGTCATGTGATTTTTACTAGGTTTTGGTAGATGTTATTTTTGTGATATGAAAATTATTCCCTTGTGCTTTTTGCTCCCACCTGTTAATTTGCCAATTCAGCTTCTTTTGATTTTGGAAAAAAACTATAATTATCTTACTATTTTTACTCATTATAATTATTATTTGATTTATTTTAGTAATATATAGTTACAATTGCTTCGCATCACTTTTATTAGTATTAAAGTGTTATTCAGCTGTATTAAAAACTAAAGGACGTGCCACAAGTATCTTCAGAATTTCCTCAGTTCTTACCTCAGTTTCGAGTCTCCAGAACAGACTCCGACAACCACCTGAACGGCGCCAAGTGAAAAGCCACCTGGGGCGGTGTTCCATACGACTCAGGAACCATCACTCGGATACACTTTCCCTTTTCAGCTTACCATGTTTCAGTTTGCTGCTGATTAAGCTTTTATAAGTTTATTTTTTATCTTGGGACTTTGCTTCTCTTATGCATGTACGTATATGGTCGTCAGTCAAGTTTATATTGCCAACGCTTAGTTATTGATTTCTGGCATAGACGTGAGTTCATTATGTTTGTTGCATAAAATATACTACGGTGACAAACACCCGTTGCACACTTCTTTGCCTGACCTAGCTGTTTTTGCTAGTAACACTACGTAGGCTGGCTGCTGCTGCTGCTGCAACCCCTGTGTCGATATCGAGTATCAGGTTTAACACTTAATTTGTTTGTCAGGAGTTTTATCTTGGCTCCCAGTCAAATGTGGAATCGTTCGCAAGTATTGTTGTGGTGCCTTCTGGTTTCCAAATGTTTAAGCAAGGGACAAGTAAGTCACTGCTTTCTGCTCACGTCTCCTTAATTCAAAAGTACCGGTTTCACTTCCTTATCATTCATATTTCATTGTCTGTCACCTCTCTCTCTCTCTCTCTGCAAGCTGATTTCCCTTTGGAGCCC
>NC_061091.1:48600822-48620822 GCF_015104395.2 Macrobrachium nipponense
CCCATGCGACTGGTTCTGCATAAATATTTACTCACTGTACGCATTTTAGATGTTGACAATGGTAATCATTTTCATACAGGCTAATTGTTAATTACTATATGACATGATTTATGGCTCTTGCTAAAATTATTCTGAATAGTGCAGCGCGTTCATTTTTTCAGTAAAAATTAAAATCCTGAAAGTGCTTCAGTGAAAGCTCATTAGTCCACCCTGAAGATATTTATGCATAAAGAAGTTCTCAAACATTTTCCTATTTGGTCGTTCCGTGCGTGAAATTGTGCCGTTTTTTTAAAACTTCTAGATTGCTCGATTTGAATATTTGCACAAATATTTTTGCCAGTTTTGTTTATCAATATTTAGTTTCCTCGTTCTTTTCTTTTCATCTTCTTTTTTTTTCTTATGTTGACAGCATTCCTGTTATCGTGGCTTTGTTTTATCTTTTTCCCAAATTGATTATATCATTCAGCCTTGTGTGAGCGATTACATTACAGTATTATTATTATTATTATTATTATTATTATTATTATTATTATTATTATTATTATTATTATTATTATTATTATTATTGTTGTTGTTGTTGTGAATGCTCCATCACCTGATCCTTGTACATTCACAGTAATATTGATGTCGAGCACATTTTATTAGATAGAGATCTTTCGTCGCCTTCCTCGTAGCGGAGCCAGGGGTTTTTCTCTTTTGCTAAAATTAGGCTCATAATTGCAGTCTCTGGTTCCTCGGGCCCAATCTCCTCTGCAAAAGCGAAGCTCTGAGGTAAGGAAAAGGTTCCAGTGCCTTTTCAACTTTTTGCAACTGTTTTGTGTCTGTAATATTATGTGAATGCAAGCAGAAACGGACGTGAGTGAGTAGTTACACGAATATAATCTGTATGTATGTATTATGTATGTTGATGTAGATGATTTCCAGTTGTCGCAATACTGTTTACGTATCTTGAAATATGAAATCACGAATATCCCATACATTTCAAATATCTTTTGTCTTGGGAATAACTCACACAAAGGAAAAGATGATATCTACCTATGTCTTATTTTTAACCAGAAAACGCAGTTTCGAGTAATGGTCAGAGTAAGGGTCCTTATCAAATATACTAATGACTTCTTGGTGGAAGTGAATAAGATATGAATGTGTTATGTAGTGTTTTAGACATGCACACACACACACATATATGTATATATATATATATATATATATATATATATATATATATATATATATATATATATATATTGTTACGATCTGCTTCTAATACTCTTAAGTTATTAGATAGGGAAACGTAAATATTTTGCTTACCCAAGGCAATTATTCAAACACCGTTAAAAATTAATATAATTATTATTATTTAATAATTAATTTAACATTACCGAAACCCAATAAACATTTACAGTAGAGAAATCACGGGATGTAATAAACTGAGTATTAACACTCTTTACACAAAGAAATACATAATATGTCAATAAACTCATTATAGCGAAAAAATACTAGAATAACTCGTACTCACTTAATACAGAGAAAACACTTCAGATGGCTAAGTCACGTACATAGAAGAATAATACAAGAGAATCAATACTTTACCCATATTAATAATATGACTTTGCACTCTAATATGGAATTGTCACTACAATTCTCCTGGAATTGTAGTGACAATTCCATATTAATAATATGGAATTGTCACTACAATTCCAGGAGACACACTGATACGTACGAAACTAAGTAGCCAAGTAAACTTTTGAAAGGATCAAAACAACAGGACTTTACACTTTATAGAAAACCAAGGAGGATAAATACAAAAACATCACACTTCCTGATCCAACCTACACCGCCATCTATTGGTTGATCATCGCATCTCAAGCAAAAACTAATACAAATAAATAAAGTTGTAACAATATATATTATATATATATTATATATAATATAATATATATATATATATATATATATATATATATATATATATATAGATATATATATATATTATATATATATATTGTAGTATGTATGTAATATATATATATGTATATATATATATTATATATATGATATATACAAATATAGTTGTGTTAACAATACTATATATATATATATACCTATATATATATATAATATATATACTATATATATCATATATATATATGTATGTATGTATGTATATATAATATATGTATATATATATATTATATATATATATACAAAGATATACACACGCGTATATATTATTATTATTATTCATTAGATGAAACCTATTCACACAGAACAAGCACACAGGGGCCATTGACTTGAAATTCAAGCTTCCAAAGAATGTTGGTTTCAACCTCCCTACGCGGACCCCACACTGCAGCAGTAACTGATCATGATACAGAGCCAGTGATTGTTCATCACCCTTGGGGAGACCCGAACCCGCGACATCTGAGTGGCATGCCACCACACTATCCACTATACCAGCGGACCAGCTATAATGTTAATGTAATGTGTACTTGTGTGTATGTGTATATATAATGTATACATTGTGTGTGTGTGTTTTGTGTGTTCTTTATACTTTTTAACACTCAAGTTGCAGACAACTTTCCCTTGACGGTGCTGAATCGCCGAAATGTCAGACGCAAGAATGGCGGTTACATGTTTTTGCTTTCGAACGATTCAGGAAGTGTTTTTCTAATTCCTCATTATCATCGCCACCCGACATGTCCTCTTCCTTTTCTTCTCCTCCTCCTCCCTCATTTCCGAATGCATTCCAAGTCGGCAGTCGCTTCCTGGACAGATAAAAGCCGCATTTATGTATCTGTTGACGGTCCGGTCATCTTGCAGGAACAGCCGTAAAAGGTTTGATTAGTGAGAGTTCCGGCGAATACTTTGCGTCTTCAAGACCATCCCTCTTAGAGATATAAATAGTTTACCACTTAAAACATTCCGTACATTGACGTATAAATTTACGTATTCGCCGATTCGTTTAACTTCATTCGGCTGTTCTTGGTTGCTGTTGTAGTGAAAGTAGGCACATTTGGTAAAATTATCGTTATGGTAATTATGATGATCTAGTCTTGCTTGCTTCTGCTCGCACTAACCCCCACATGATACTCAATCAAGCGTTGATGAGGTTTCATTTTCTGCTCCAACTCCGCATTGACGTCTTCCTAATTCTCTCTCTCTCTCACGTCTTTGGTGTCCTTAATGGGAGTTGCTTGCGCGTGTTCGTGCGCTCATGCTCGTGCTTAGGATCGTTGTACATTGTTCTTTGTGCACATTTTATGATTTGTCTTCATCTTTTGACTAATGTATATATTGTTTAGCCAGGAACACATCCAGAACTACGATACTTGAGTTATGAAAAAATACCCACAGCTTATCTCATGTTTGACCTATAACATATACCCTTTTATAAAATCTTATAACCTTAGTTATGAGAAATTGATGATGACATTTACGGAAAAGGTATTTATTGGGTTTCTGAAAATGACTAATCTTCCAATAATGTGTTAATCGTTACATCTAATGCAAATGACTGTGCACTTTCCTGCATTTACAAGGTTAGTCACTGGGAATTTTGTAAGTGCAAATGAATGATTTAAATCACGAGTGACCACAGACGCATTTCTCTGAGTGAGGCGACGAGGGCTCCTCCACATTTAACACTTCAGCGCTTCACGTGTAGTAAAATGTCAGGTCACAAGGTCGGAGGCAAATCAACCTTTTACTCTGATTTTTCAAGAAATTTTTTCTTCAGTCGGTTCAAGTTCCTGTATTAGAAGCTTTAGGAATTACTAATCCAGAAGAAATGGTACCTTATTGGCGGGGAGGGGGTATTTCACTCCAGAAACTTCATGAAATACGTAATTAATAGGAGTATATGCATATTTTTCTTTTTTTTTCAGTTTATTTCATTCAAATTCCATGCAGAGGGACAAAACAAGGTCTTTTTGGTTACCTTTTATTGTGGGTTTTAATTGTAGTTGCTGTAGAACCAGAGGCTTTTAAGCTCTTCTTGGATCCAGATGAATTCTAGTTGCAAACATATATAAGTCAAGCAAATTTAAATCCTTGTCCATTTCACGTGCTTCTCTTGTTGTGGTTCTGGGTAAGTTGAATGAGAAAGGATAATTCGATTGAAATTCAAGAATTTATTTTATTTTTCTCATAAAGGTATGACGGAATTCCAAAGGTAATTCGAAGAACAAAATTGTACTATATGCCGTACGGCTTGCTTTCTTTCTTTTTTTTTTTTTTTTTTTTTTTATTCCCTGAAAGTTCTTTCCAGTAGTGAGTGTAGATAAATTCACTTAAAACAAATTTCATGTCGATTTCAGCCGTTTTTATATTTGTTTTTATCTGTTTATCCTCTGCCCCTTTCCTTCGGTCGTGCTTTTATTCTGAAAATTTAAATAAGAAGCGGAATATAACTTAGCTTTTACTTGGATTTTCACATGATTGCAGTGGGACACCAAAATATAATTTGACTTTAACCGGAGTTTTCCAGATACGGTGTGATAGGGAATCGAATTGAACTAAACTTCAGTGGCTTTTTTTTTTTAATGAAATTGAATTATGAGGCTTTGAGATAAGTTGAACTTAAAAAAAAAAAAGTAAAAAAAAAAAAAAAGTGTTTTAAAGAGTAGTCCAATTGGATATATATATATATATATATATATATATATATATATATATATATATATATATATATATATACACTTGTGTGTGAGTGCGTGTATTTATAAAGCGGAATTAAACTCAGCATTTACTGTGGAATTTCCGACAAGTGTCTGGACCTGTAACTGAATCTCTGCTATGACGCTCTAAAACGAATTCAATGTGTGAGAAGTGTCCAGACAATCCTAAACTCAATTTTTATCAAAATATTTTCTTGAATTAAAATTATGAATTTCCCTTGGAACTCAGGCTTTACTGTTGTTTGCAGATGCAAGGAAAAATCACAAAGCGGTCGATTCTGTATCGTTATGAATCCGACAAATCAGTTTAGTCCATTGAGGAAGTGGCTCTTTTGACGCCCATCCCAACGATCTCCCAACCGGCTGATTTCACCTCTGTCGCACCATTTACGGATAAGCACAGGGGGATCAACACCCCCCCAACACCATGCCTCCCCCCTCCCCCCTCCCTTCCCCTACGTCAGGTAGGATGCAGGGCCAGAGCTTTGGTAACTTAATTAACTTGAAGTGTTTCGGTAGTTTATCAGTAAAATGACTGGCGTTTTGTGCCGGTCACAATACTTGAGTATATTATGCTATATTTCGATCATAGCTCCGCCCCACACCTACCCCCTACCCCAATATAGAAACACCCCATTCACTCCCACCCCAAAACCCATTCATCTCCTTCCGGATTGTACTTCCGGTCTACTGACGCTCGGCCGTGGATGCGCTCCGTGGGATCGCTCTTTTTAGACCGATGTTGCACAAGAGAACGAAGGTAGCCACCTTTGTAGCTGGTTGGTTTCCGGGTGAAGCTTTTTCTCGATAGATTGAGGTTTGCCTGAAATCTGGAAGCTTTAGGAACGATGAAGAGCTAGGTCATTATAGAACCGATATAAAGATGGATATGAATTTTTCGTTTTGCACCATAAATATTTTTCACCCTTTAGAGCGGAATTTGCCTGAAGGGTGCAGCCTTCCGGTTTATCTAGAAGTCTTTAAGGGTGGTAGTAACTGGTCAGTGTCCTTATAAGAGACACTAATACCCATCGGTGTATTATATATATATATATATATATATATATTATATATATATATATATATATATATATATATATGTAAGGCCTTTTATACTTAAAACATATCCTGTTTTAACAGAAGAATTAATTTACACACGTACTGTATATATATATAATAATATAAATATATATATGAGTATATATATATATATATACACAATATATATGTTTATACTATATATATATGTGTGTGTATATGTATATACATACATATATATATATATAATATATATATATATACGCATATATATGTGTGTGTATATGTATATACATACATACATACATACATACATACATATATATGTATATATATATATATATATATATATATATATATATATATATATATAGATATATATATATGGCTATTTAGGTCAACAGAGGCTCCATTGGTACTAGTAGCCAGATCCTAAATTCTGACACTTTCTGTCGGGAACCAACCGGGGCCTTCTCGCCTTTCTCGCTTGTACGGTTAACGTTGTATAGTCGTGGTACAATCTTGTAATATACCAAAATAATCATCAGTATTATTGTTGAGTTGCTGATTTCATTTAATGATGAATTAAGGAATGAAAATAATATTGATAACATTATTTTAGAAAAAGTAGTGAATGATTAATTATTATCATAAAAACAGAACATAAGAGTGAACTCGTCCTAAGCGAATAATCCGTGCACAACTTGACAAATGAATAATTAAATAAAAAGGACAGAAAAGTCCCTGACTTGAAACAAGAGAAAGTTCCACGCTCGAGGACCCATGACATATAAAAGACCAAGGATAAACTTTACCATTCGAAATAAATGCTGGCTATTGTTTTTATTTCATGATTCGCCCTATGTCTCTGTTGCCATTTTCTGAGGAAGATTGATTGCTGCAGGTAGCAGTGAAGATGGAGTATTCATTGGGAAGTGTTATTTAAGATGACTGTCCATTTTTTGTGGATAGTCACTCGATGTTGATGTTGGAATGACCATCGATTTAAGTCTTCATGTTTTGCACGATAATAAAAAAAAGTAATGAGAATTATTAAAATAATTATGAATTCAAAATCATGCCCCCCCCCCCCACAACCCCCGCCCCTAGGGCTTTTAGTGTGTACCCAGAATTAAGGCGAAAAAATCCAGGATTTCGTATATTAGCTAGACCTTTTGGAACCTCGGTTGCCCAAAGAAATCACGTTTCCCACGACATCACGGGAATTGCGGGTAGTCATATTGATAATTGCAGGTAATTACCCTGTGCATTATTTAATGATGGACAGATAACGACTGCAGAGCTGCTGTTTAGTAGATCATGGTTTTATCCCACGTAAATTGCACAAGAGCAAGGAAGGACTGATGGACATTGTGCCTCTGCTGACTTGAGCAGTGAATTACATACCTGGAGACAGTCGACTGTTGTGCTTCTTCGCACTTGGAGTGAAAAGGGGCGCATCATTTATATATATATATATATAATATATATATATATATATAATATATATATATATATGTGTGTGTGTGTGTGTGTGTGTGTGTGTGTAGTGTGTTTATGTGTGTGAGAGATTGATACTGGAATATCGGTGGCTAAGATAATTGTGATGAAAAAATCTGATTTAATGTGGAGGCTGGCAGGACTGTCAACATTTTATCCTTATTTAAGTCTGATCGAACAAGAAATAAGTGGTAGAATAAAGAGTGGGTTTCTGTCCCATGGGATGGACGGAAGCTTGTAGGAATTTGGAAGCAAGGAAGCAAAAATGAGAATTTCAAAGATTTTATTATGTATACTAATAAATGTATATGTATATATATATATATATATATATATAATCTTTGTAATTCTCCTTTTACTTCCTTGTCTCCAAATTCCTACAATCTTCCGTCCATTCCATGGGCCAAAAAAAAAATCTATATAGAATTACGTATCGTATCTGCTCTATCATAAAAACACGCAGGAACATAATTATCTGTACCGGTATGTTTTTCATTGTTAATTATTTTACCCTTGATTGTTTTGTCGTCATTATTTAGCGCTTATTCGTTTTTTCCTCCTCGTAGTTGCATGAGAACCACAGGGATGATGGTGATGATGATGATAATAGTCACTTCAAGGTGTTTATTTACTGATAATCGTAGCTCCTTCCCGTTTATGGTAAAGAAGTTGACAATGTACCATTTTTAGTAATTTTACGTAATAAAAATTGCCTTTTTTGATAGGAATCATTAAAATTATTTGGGCTAGAGATCAGCCATCACTCTAACATTTAGCCGATTACTATCTAGATCCTGTAACTCCCTTTTATTGAAAGTATTAGAACCTCTGTTGAAAAACTAGCAAATGTCTGTACTGGATGCATAGGCAAAATAATGAATGTATCACTGATAGTAGGTCGTGCAAATGGTAATTCCCCCCTTCCCCCGCCCCATCATCCTGATCTTTTTATTGACAGTGTTTCTTTATTTACTTGCAACTCATTTAAAATTCTATGTCATTCTTTGTGTCAAATTCGCTTTTGAGATATACATCTGATCTTTCTCACCATCAGTAGGTATTTTGGGAATGTCTCTCAAAATTTTTGAAGACCTTTCCAACTGAGGAAATATTTTTATTATATTTTTTTTATTTATTCCATATTTTGATCATGATCATCCTTTGCATTCAGATCTTCACAGACTATAACATTCATTAAGTAATGTTAGTAAGTTCTCAAAGACTTGACCTCTTGCAGTTTCCTGCAAGAGTCAATACCACACAGATTTGTTTCCGTTGTGACCAAATTGTGGAATAGTCTTCCTAATGTAGTGGAGCAGTTGGAACTTCAGACCTGCAAGCTTCGTGCAAATGGCCTTTTGTTGAGTAGGCTGACTTGAGGCCTAGTTCTTAATATAGTTGCTTTCTGAGTGATTTATTTGACCTTCCATTTCCCCGAGTCATTTCTCCTTTGTCGTTTACTTCTCAGTTTACCTTTTCCTACTGGGCTACCTTCCCCCATTTGGGCCCTTGGCCACATATGTAGCACTCTTTTTATCCAATCAGAGCTGCACTTTTGCTTGTAATAATAATAATAATAATAATAATAATAATAATAATAATAATAATAATAATAATAATAATAATACTATTTTAAAAATTGTCTTTAACAATTTACGGGTAATCCGCATATATACATAAAATTTAACATTATATGTTTTATATCTATCAGCCTATCTGTTTGTCTGTCTTTATATATACATATATACATATATAACATATATATATATATATATATATAATATATATATATATATATATATATATACAATATATATATATGTTATATATATGTGTGTGTGTGTGTGGTTTTTTTTTTACGTATTTGTATATATAAATTCCTCATATGCCTTCCCTCCCTGTTATAAATTATTCTAAAAATATCCACAAGGCGTCAGCCTTCCGATTGTCGGCAAGTCTTTAGGGATGAGGTAATTGGCCCTACCCAATTCCGCCTTGTTGCTCTTACCACATTCGACTAATTATGTGTACCTAATTGGGGTCTTGGTTTCACAGAGACACTGTATCTTATAAAGAATGCGCCTAGTGCGTTCTGTCTCGCTCGGAATCCAAACTCGGGACATCTTACAGAATATGTGACGGTGTTTTCGAAGAGTAATTTTCAGGTGGAGTCCCACGAATCATATCCGAAGTTCGATTCTCGGCTCTGCCAACGCGGAATCAGAGGAATTTATTTCTCGATATAATGTGGTTCGGATCCCACACTAAACTGTAGGTGCCGTTGTTAGGTAACCAATTGGTTCCTAGCCACGTAAAAATATCTCATCCTTCGGGCCAGCCCTAGGAGAGCTGTTAACCTCATCTTCCCGATGCCAGGTATATCGTGACAGGCTAAGATCGCTGTTTCTATGAATGACTCAGTGCTCTGCTTCATTGCCTTGACATTCGAATTTTTCCGTAGCAATATTCTTTATGTAGATCATTCAGCCCTTGCCTGGAAAATGATTAACGAACACAGTATGTTTTTCCCTATTCTACAAACATACAATAATATATATATATATTATATATATATATATATACGGTTGGGAATCGAACTTGAGCGAAAGGCCCTGCATCTGGTTATGAGAGATGCGTATAAGTAACAGTTAGTTATGAATGTTTATAGTCTTTGTCGTAAGCTAAATGAGAATTCATAATTTACCAGTTACGTATGATAAATCCTACTCTCGCTCTGTTACTGAATTGATTATTTTGCTTCGTCAAGCGAAGTAAAAATGTAGATTTGCTGCCAAAACTCTCTCTCTCTCTCTCTCTCTCTCTCTCTCTCTCTCTCTCTCTCTCTGTTGTCACTGCAACAATGTCGACCGTGCGCGGTGAGGTCGTTGTAACTTTTGTTTGTACATGTGTGTGTTTTGCCACATCGAGGTCACAAACACACTTCGAATCGTTTGTAACACTTTCAAGAATTTTGTTCTCGAGAATTACTACATTGTGAAAGAAGGTCAGTGGCCCTGTTACTGCTCTTTTCGACCCCAAAAGATTCTGGTAAAAGGGAGAATGTGATCAATATATATATATATGTATATATATATATATATATATATATATATATATATATATATATATATATATGTGTGTGTGTGTGTGTGTGTGTGTGTGTGTGTGTGTGTGTATGAATGAATGTCCTTTACTGTAATACAACAGTATAATATGAAGATAAAAGGCCCATAAAACACTATTTGAACGTTGCCACCATATATTTCGAGTACTTCCCTCTGTGCTCCTGATCACTGGTAAAAATATGGACATGGGATATCTTACAAGAGTTTATGTTTTTACCAGTGATCAGGAGCACAGAAGGAAGTGCTCGAAATATGTGGTTGCACTGTTAAAATAGTGTTTTATGGGCTTTTTATCTTCATATATATTATATATATAGATAGATAGCTTGATTGATAGAAAGACAGATAAATAGATATAAATACTTTGGGTGATATTCCTCCTTGTCTCCTTACACATATATATTTTATGTAAACAAAGAATACAAAAACAAAGAGAAGCTAGATGCGTCTAGATTTATAGTAGGATTTAATTTTCTTCCAGATATTCAGTCTGCTAATCTAATTTCATTTTCGAAGTTACTTCAAATGGAAATTTGAATTCCTCAAATTTGCGTTAATGCTTCAGACCTCATAGTGAGCCCTTAAGGCAAAACACAAGGGCCTTTGCAACGGTTCCAGTTGCTCAACAAACCCACCTTTTGATTATGGCAAATGGAATAGTAGGAAAGCCAACATTCATTAGATGGCAATGTGAGCAGTCGTCTTTGTACGCAATTCATAATTCGTCATTTTGAAGTAGTATGCAATTCCCGATTCATAAAAAGGAAGTGTTTCTTAATGACTGCAACATTTTTAATTTTGTAGTTGTTGAGAACAACTGAAGTGTTGGTTTGCGAAAATATTAAAAACGGAATGCATCTCTATCTTCAATAAAAAAAAAGAGGTGTTTTGTCATTCCAGAATGACATCTTGAAGTAGAATGTCCGATTAGCTTTTATTAGCTTTGGAAATGGAGTATACATACTACATTCTGTTGAAAAAGTTCTTAGCTTGTTTTAAAAAACAGCTTATCGGTAACGCCACTATCATATAGAATAATTGTTGGAATTAATACTTCTTACGAAAGAATTCTTATGTAATACTTTTGTCTGAAAGCTCGAGAAAATGGTGGCGAATTTTGAGCTTAAACTTTTTATAAAATACCTGGAGAAATTTCACCCACAACCGGTAAATATTGGTTTCCCGTAGACCATAATGTTGAAGTCCTTACTTTGTCGAGAAACGAGTGCATCTGGAAATGTAACATTCTGTTTTGTTCTCATTCAGCAGTGAAATGTATTGAATGTTTTGTATTGATGGAGTCCAGAAACAGATTAGCCTAGCTGGCTCTTCGCTCTCAGATATCAAAATTGAAATTGAGACATCTTTGCAGCGTCGGTAGAATTTATGTTTGAAATGACAAAGAAAATGCTTTGGTTAATCCGTCCATTTGTTCGTAATATCACATAGAAAGTAAGAGGCGTTAATAGCCAGTTCTATCAGTTTATTTTTTATTCTTTTTTATGAAGTCGCCAGCAGACATGATTGTATAATTTAGTTGTGAAAATATTGATCTAGTTTCACTGCTTGGGATTGAAATAAAGTGAGGAAATGTCTAAACTGACCATAAAATCACATCCCTGTAATTCCATGATTTTTAGGTCATTGAAAATTGATTATCAGTTACGTGGAGTCATTCTTGTTATACTTATTAATGTAAGGAATGGTACATTTATCTAGTATACACAGTTATGTATTCTATTTTGCATGTTACATGCATACATATACCTGCACACTGCATGCACTTAAATACATACACACACACAAACACACACACACACACACACACACATATATATATATATATATATATATATATATATATATATGTGTGTGTGTGTGTGTGTGTGTGTGTGTAAATATGTACAAAAATATATGTATATATATATATATATATATATATATATATATATATATATATATATATATATATATATATACTGAACGAACGTTTCATGTACCTACTTATAGTACTGTCTTGGTATTAATTATGTTATATGTTTACATAAACATTAATACCTGTTTTATATTCATATGGTATATATATATGTGTGTGTGTGTGTGTGTGCATGTATGTATATTAGCGAACGTACGTGTAGAAAGAGAGAGAGAGAGAGAGAGGGGGTGGGAGAACTGACAAAGGTTACATTTTCGACCCCTTAGACGGGGACACCAGTTGTGAAAGGACTTGCCCAGGGATTCTTCAGTAGCCGGGGAGGTACCTGGGGGTGGATGGATGTGTAGCTACACTGTACAGGTAGATCAGGCGAGCACTTCACTTCTCCTCCCTCCGCCCAGTGACTCCAAAAGGATGTTGATATCAAACTATAATTAGACTCCATTGTCCTCGGATGGTATGTTAAACATTCGATGGAATTTTTCGTGTATTTTGATCAGAAATGTTACTTTTACTCCACTGGGTTTCGGAGCTCATTGATGGTTGTTGCAGGTCTCACTCATATTTGGTATTTTATAAGGCAGAAATCTTAATCTGTGCTCTGGCCTTTCTCTTTTCATGTCTTATTATTGGCTCTCTTTCCTAAACGTTCTAACCGCACCGTCTGCACTAAGAAGCCAAGAGCCTTTTGGCTTACAGATTTTTTTTTCCTGGGATCAAGGTCGCGTGATCACGCGAGCATGACGTCATCAGCCAACGTCCTTAGCGTTCATTTACGGGATACTTTATCTGGATAAAGGAATGTGGATGCCAGGAAACTGGATTAGCCCATGCTGGGCAGATGCTCGTTTTCGTTTAGGCTCATTAACTCATGCGCATGAACTTTCTGCTTCCAGGTTAGCGGTAAGGTCGCGTAAATAAATTGGATAAATCACGTGGTAAGGATTGTGTGAGATTTATACTAATAACCTCGATATATGCAGTTTCTTTTATCAGTTAGTCACACACACACACACACACACACACACACACACATACATATATATATATATATAATATATATATATATATAATACTTGTTATCTTCTGTTTATTTTTATTCTATTTATTAATTATAGCAATAAATTAGAAACAATTTTTTTACCTATGTCAGAAAATATAGAAAGGCAACACTATGTCTTGTCACGTTCAATTTAATCATTTAAGATTTCTTAAACATAAAACTTTTTTTAATGTTAAAATAAGTATGAAGAATGTTTTTAAAAAAAGAAAGGCCAATAATATGCCGTTCATTTATGTCACTTACTTGTACTGTTTTTTTTATTTGAACTTAATCTTCTAAGAAAGAATAACAAAAGCCCATATTCTCTCTCTCTCTCTCTCTCTCTCTCTCTGACTGGCTGGTTTATCCTCTCCTATTATTGTTGCAATCCAAATATATGATACTAACCTGGCCTTTTTTTATATATTCGGTTACAACGCCCACCATTAATTCTATTTATAGGCGGGTTTCGCCTTGAACATTTTATAGCCATAAATGTGCGAGTACACGTGACCCACCTCTCATTTTTGAGCTCTCTGCATTTTTCATTGTTTTTATCTCTTTTAGAATTCACTTCTCTGGTTTATTCATTTCGTCCTTAATTTTTATAATTTAATCTCTTCATTTCATTTTATTTATTTTATTAATTTCTTCGTTTACTCCAATTCTTCAAATATGATCAGTCTTATTTATCGATGTTCTTATTTTTTCACTTCTCGTGCCTGGCTTTTGTGCTCCTACTTTGATCATTTTGGAAGTGTGCTGCACAGGTATTTTAAAATGGAAGTCATTCTGCTTAGGTCGTGTATATTATATATATATATATATATATATATATATATATATATATATATATATATATATATATTCAAGCTATACCACAATGGTCCCGTGGCATATACTTGATATAAGAAGCTCTCGCAGGAAAAGTTGAAAAGAAAGATCGTAGATCCTGAGCTTTCGTCTTTATTTCAAGACCTGATCACAGTAACACAATGGAGAAAATGTATAACACTGTAACATTACATCGTCTGGTGAAACAAAAAAAAATGCATACATTTGATCTTTACTCATATTTGTGTATGCTTTTTTTTCAGACGAATGTAATATTAAAGTATTGTACTTTTTTCTCCATTGTGTTACTGTGATCAGGTCTATAAATAACACGAAAGCTCAGGGTGTGCGATCTTTCGTTCTAACTTTCACTGCGAGAGCTTCTTATATATATATATATATATATATATATATATATATATATATATATATATATATATATATATATATATATATACATATATATATATGAAACCTATTCGCATGGAACAAGCAAGCAGGGGCCATTGATTTGAAGTTCAAACTTCCAAAGAATACTGTGGCAGATGTATGTGTGTGATAAAATGAAACTTTCCTAGATAGGGTATATGTATGTATGTATATATATATATATATATATATATATATATATATATATATATATATATATATATATACTATGCCCTTTCCGTTGATCTTCTCTGTATGAAAAAATACGTATATGTATGATAACATATTGCGTCTGTTGCATCACCGAACAAAAACAATGGTGATCACCAGTCATCTTCACCCAAGTCATTGTAGCTCCATCATCGACGTTGCGAAACATTTGCAGAAAAAATAAGGGAGGAAAAATGTCTAAATCTGAACCTGATGTGTTTTCTTAACACTGCGAGATCATTCGAGTCCCAGTGCCTTTCTCTCGTGGCTTCATTTGGTCTCAAAAGAATGAGTTGATTGTGTTTAGATAACACTTTTGGGGATTCGATTAGGAATTCCCCGCTCTTCTTTGTTGTCCGCATGAGCTTTTCATTCCTTAGGAGTAGCCAGAGATTGGGGTTTTCGGTCACTTCCTAGTGAACTTGTGAGGGATTTTATTGTGAGTTGGTTTGTGACTTCGTTATGGAATTGTGAATAATTTTATTTCTTCTTCATGCTGCTTTTTTTTTATAACTCCACCTGGGTTCTGTTATTAATAGTTCTAAAAATAAGTAATAATAATAATAATAATAATAATAATGATAATAATAATAATAATAATAATAATAATCATATTCATTATTATTATCTTATTATTATTATTATTATTATTATTATTATTATTATTACTATTATTATTATTACTTAATTTTAGAATAATACTAACAAACCTTAAGTAGAGTCATGAAAAAAGCATGAAAAAATAATAAAATCCTTAATTTTATTATTATTATTATTATTATTATTATTATTATTATTATTATTATTGTTATTGTTGTTGTTGTTGTTGTTGTTGTTGTTGTTGTTGTTGTTGTTATTAAAAAAGCAATGTGAAGCCATTTCCATGATCTATTCATTTTTATCAAACACCAGCAAAAATGAAACTTAATCAAGTACACTTTCTTGTAGTTGGCAGTATGGCTTACTTTTCAAAATTTGTGGTTAATAATTAAATATATATATATATATATATATATATATGTGCATAATATATATATGAATATATATATATGTGTGTGTATATATATGTATATAGATATATATATATATATATATATATATATGTAATAATATATATATATATAATCAGAATAATTAGATACCTTATATCACTATCATCAGAATTACCATTTAATACATAAAAAACAATAACTCATCATTACTTTGCAAGTTTGCAAAGTGCCGCTCTGGTTTTGAAGTTTGTGTATCCGTCAATCAAATTTCCCATCTCCAATTTGATAATCGCCACCTCGTAGGGGGGTAGTGCCGTCAGTGCACCTCATGCGGTGCAATGTAGGCATAACTTAATGTTCTTTGCAGCGTGCCCTCGACCCCCAGCTGCGACTGCTTTCATTCCTTTTACTAAGCTTCCGTTCATATTCTCTTTCTTCCATCTTACTTTCCACCCTCTCCGAACAGTTGATTCATACCTCAACTATGCTTGGTTTTCTTCCTGTTACAACTTCCAAGCCTTTTCTATGTCAATTTCCGTTTCACTATCATCATGGGTACCGCCAGTAACATGGAAATGCATATCAAACTGGCTATATTCACTTTCTTTCCATATCTGAGGCGTGTTTCCTTTGGTATCCAAAGTAAAAATGCGTCAATTTTCACTTCTGACACCTACCACTTTATTTCAGACATCCATCAGTTAAAATGATTTCGCTCAACCGTCATAAGTATCATTACATTCATCAATATTTTCGTCGTCGTCATCAATAGATAGAAATTTCCGGAACTCGGACTGACGCAATCTTTTTTTCATGTTGCACGCATCCTTCCCACTTGCAGTCACCAATAAATAATCGTTTTGTCCATTTTGACAAGTATCATCACACACACACACACACACACACACACACACACACACACACACACACATATATATATATATATATATATATATATATATATATATATATATATATATATATATGACGATCTTTGTCAAACTGGACAAAACCAATATTTATTGACGCCTGCAAGTTGGAAGGATAAATATATCAACTGCATACATAAGTAATCGTCTGTAGAAATTACTTTTATCTTTTCTTTTCCAAGGCATGGGCATATGTTTCGATGTTTTCCCACCATTGAAGTAGAATTACGTTTCATGATCTCTAGAAGAAACATCTCTGGAACCCACCCTGACGTCACCTGCTTTTCAAGTGCCGGACGTAACCTTCAGCGTGGGTGGAATGTCTTACGGCTGTGACCACTGGCGCAGTTTGATAGCCACTGGCTGAGGCCTCTTGTCTTGAACCCCCTGCCTTCTTCGCTCCAGCCCAAATGGCCTGGTAGATTGGACGCGACTTGTAGTACCTTCACTGTCATTCTGTGACTTCTATTTCAACGTAGAAATACGTAGTCGTTACCAAGGCCTAGAGACTATACTCTCTAGACCTTGGTCATGAGTGCCAGTCTGAGAGTTTCTTTTAATGGCTCTGTTTTCCATTTGTTCTTACTCTGATGTTAGGTGCCACACTGTGTGTAATCTTGTTCTCTGGAATTCTATATCCACTTCCGTTTTCCTTGATTTCTCTTTTAATCTTAGTTTTTTTTTTTTTTGCGGTACCCTTCTTCTTCCCCTTATGCCTAAACTACTTAGAGACGTCCCCCCGCTCCCACCTACCCGTCCTCCTCTACAGTGACAGGCCTATACCGAGGGGGAGGGGAGGGAGACGAAAGAACCCCCCCTCAAAAAAAAAAAAAAGTTCTGAAAGTCCATATTTTCTGTGACTATCTTTTTCATTGAACTGTACTTACAAAGTAATAAGTATATATATATATATATATATATATATATATATATATATATATATATATATATATATATTGGCCAGCCGTTTTTTATACATTTTGTTATCATACTTTAACATCATTCTTTAGTAGTAGGAAATAAAAGAGTGTTAATAGGAATATGATATATACTTATATATGCAATGACATTTATAGAAGAAAAAGTCCAGTTTTGGGGAAAAAAAAGACCCCCCAACCATAAATAAATAAAAAAAAAAAAACTGGGTAGGGGTCTGAGTGAAGGTTCTCTGGCGTGTTTGCACGTTGTTGGGGATTGATGCGTAGTCTTATGTCTAAGTTTGTGGTGTGTATGATTATGCTTGGATGTGTATACCTGTTATGGCAAGACGTGTTCAGCTGTGCCTGCGGCTGGGGTTTCGTGTGCTGTTTGTGCATGTGTTCCTGTTTGAATATCCGCCTAACATTTAGTTTGTTTATTTATTTTAATTCCATAAGAATATGCGAGGACGAGAAATGTTTTGTATGCATTACAGCATTCATACAGACCTATATTATCTTGGTTGTGCCTACATACAAGTACTTCTTAAGAGATATGTGATAACATTTGACTTGTTGTGCTGACTTCAAGTCCAGAATTTGGGGCTGTAGGGCGTCATGTTTTTCCCAGTCTTTGTTTACCTTCGTCATTAGCGCCTCAATGGCGTGATCGGTATGGTGTTGGCGTGCCACATCGGTGGCCGCGAGTTCGATTCTTGGGCATTCCACTGAGGGGTGAGAGATGTGTATTTCTGGTGATGGAATTTCACTCTCGACGTGGTTCGGAAGTCACGTAAAGCCGCTGGTCCCGTTGCTGAATAAGCACTGGTTCCATGCAACGTGAAAACGCCATGCAAGCAAGCAATCTTCGTCATTATTCAGCTGGTCTTTCCAGTTACATTGTGTATTATACAGCTAATATTACTGCTACTCATAGTCATTATGAATAATAATGTCATTCTTTTAGTTACAGTAGATTTGAAGGAAGATTTTCCAAAGAAAGGAACAGCTTCCAAAAGTTGCTAGCCAAACGTTAATGGGGAGCGTAATGAGTGATGCTTTCAGTGGTATAGGACGGCGATTTTTATGGATAATTTTATGCGAGAATGTTTGAAATGTTTTATATTTTTAATATGGCCTTTTTTCCAATTTTGTAGGATGGTACTTTTTATGGATTATTTTAGATGAGTATTTTTTAAATGTTTTCTTGTTTTAATATGGCGCTATATATCAAGAACGAAGTTTTATTTATTTATATTTTTTTATTAAAGAAAATACGCAATGCAAAGAAAAACTTGCAGAAAAATGTATACCATGTAAGGATTGTAAGACGTAGAAGTATTCTAATTAAAGAATAGAAATGCTATTAATGAAAAAAAAATAGTGCTAGATCCTTAACAAAGGAAACTTGGAGTCTTTGGGTGTTTTGCAATTTAATGAGGAAATGTAGCAAAGATGCAGAGTAAGATTAAGAAGAAAAAATGACGGTTCCTTTTATCTTAACTTGGTGTGAATCGAGGCGAAATTTTAAATACAGTTTTTTTTTTTTTTTAAGAAAACATTCCAATGAAAAATGACAAAATCAAACCAATAGTAGTTCGTTTCATATGGTAGTAGGTAATAAGCTGGAGTTTGGACTACCAAAAGATTTTTTTATCTAACTACTACCACTAATAATAATAATAATAATAATAATAATAACAACAACAACTCAACCTGCCCAGGGGTTCTCCAGACCGTACTCGAGAGCCCGCAACAAGAGGAGATAAGGAGAAGGACTCGCCACTGGAAAATGTCCTGTAGATCTGGACGAAACGTCGCGGTACAGAGAGAGAGAGAGAGAGAATTGTATACGCAATAATAAACACCAAAATAATAATAGTAATAAAAATAATAATAATAATAATAATATCTTGAAAATATCAACGCCTACCACATCACAAGTAGAGACGCTCTAATGCACCACATGACCTTCAGCATTGTGTATGTGAATAGATATATGCTGGGTCATTTCCGGGTGATACACCCGCACTCCGATGCAGGATTTAATCCCGAAGATGTCTATTTTTAGGAAGCTTCTTCAACTTCCTCTGTGTCATGGATTCTCGTGTTTTTATTTTTTGTTTTTTTTTAGAAATCGTGTGACGTTATTATTATTACTATTAAAATATCAGTTATACCAGCATCAACACCAGCTATATACCGAGACAACCCCGGCTCGGATTTGACCTGCGCTCACGAATTATTATTATTATTATTATTATTATTATTATTATTATTATTATTATTATTATTATCAATAACGAACAGGAAACCCATCAACCTTTTTTTAGTAATTTTTTTTTTTTGTATATTTTGGCAGAACTTTCATT
>NC_061091.1:48623322-48683322 GCF_015104395.2 Macrobrachium nipponense
TCAGGAAAACACTGCAAGATTTGCAAAGCTTGTTTTATAGAATGCACGGTATATAGATCTAAGGAAAAGAGGAATAATGAGGACGAAGTATGCGCAACGGAATTGAAACAACATTAAATGGAGGAAGGATGAAAGAGGTTGAATCTTTCAAATATTTATGAAAGAAGATATCCAGTACTTACTACTAAAGGCCAATCAAACATTTAGTGGGCGAAATAGGTTTGGAAATCACATAGATTGAAAGAATGTACGACGATGAAACTTGTGTCCAAAAGATTTTGTCAATTCGAGAACAGAGCTTGACGAAAAATGTCAGGAGCCAGAAGGCAGGATAGTTAGAATTGACACCAGGAGAGGAATCGCAAGAGGATCATAAGTCGAAGAGATAAAGAAGATAAGCGAATGGAGATGGCTAGGACTCGTCCTTCGAATGACCTCAGGGAGAACAGCACTCGATGGCCTCAGCTGGGCTCCTCTGGGCACCAGGAGAGTTGTAAGACCCAGACTTGCAGGGGCCCTTTGCGTCTCGTGGCGTCGGAGGCGATGATGACGACGTCTCGCTTACTTTTACTGTCACGAACTGAAGTTTCTGACCTTGAATCTCGGCGGGTGAGATGTTTTGTTGATCATGCTACTTTAATTGCAGTGTTCGTTGTTTTCGTAGGAATTTTGGTTTTTGGAGGCAGGTATACTCGGTGTTTTGTTCGGAGAAAATTATATTCGCATGGGAAATGTGCCTTTAAACTGCTTTGAATCTAAAACAATGTTTTGAATTACATAATGCACACTATTCGTAGTTCATTATCTTTCTTTAGGAACATGATGATCTGCGAAAATTTTTAAAAAGAGGACTTCAAGCCACAGTATACGTTGCCATTAAACATATATATATATATATATATATATATATATATATATATATATATATATACATATAATATATATATAATTTTTTCTTACGTTCTCAGCTCAGCTTGCTTTGTCTGCGCACTTATTTTTCTTGCTTTTGTTTGCAAAATCGTAAAAGTTTTATAGCGCCTTCATAATCAGTTTGATGAACTTATGACCCTTCAGTTATAGCTGAGTGTGTAGATGCTTTCGGTGCTGCGTAAATTATATGTTTCGTGGATGTTTATTGCAGTAGAGTGTTTTCGTCCAATAAAGGGCGTGAGGCGAGCTTGTCCTTCCTTCTGCGCAGTTTTAAGGGTCGGGAGAGAGCCCCCCGGAGGAACTCGGAGTGAGTAGTGCACGAAGGGCTTGTTGTTACAAACTGCCGTCGTGGCTTTCATGGTCACCGACGCCGCAGGTGATGATGGTCAGCTCATTCGATTTGTGGAAAGAGATGCGAATTCTCGCTTGGGAACGCTCACGGAGTGTGAGAGAGACAGAAAGACGAAGAATTCCCGAATGCCTTTAGAATGGATCTTTTCCTGCTAGGGTGGAGGGAGACCTTCCTGCGATATATGAACAGAGCGAAAATCGAGTTTTCCACAGTAATGGCCCCATCGTTTCCTCATCCTTACATATGTGGAGACTTCTTTCGTCAGGTAACTCATCTGCAAAGTTAATTAAAGGCCTTGGAAGGAGGTTTCGGGTTTGAATCGCGCGATATGACCACCTCTCGAAACTAACAAGCCTCAGCCTACCTCAGCAGTGAATTAGATGCTTGATAGCCACGCGACTTCAGTGGTTGTGGTTGGAGGGGAGGGGGGGGGGGGGGGGGACAGGCCACGACCCAAAGGAAAAGCCCCATTCTCACAAACCTATTCGCCTACGTTTCATGACACTTGTCACATTTTCAAGGCTTAAAAAAAACTATTTGCACAACAGATAGTCACGGTTATGTAAAATTTACGATTTAGGAATTTCACCCAAAATGGCAATGCAGCGTAAAAATGAGATGTGTCAATAGATATCAAACAAAGAACAGAAACAAACGTCATAGGTCGCATTTTTGTGATTTTTAAATATTTTTCGAAACTGTGAGTCTATCCGTTGTGATATTTTTTCCTTTGAAAATGTGATACCTAAGTGTCATGGAACGCCGGCAAATAAATTTGTGAGTATGGGGACCTTCGTTTCCCTTGTACCGCGCGCGCACGCACGCACGTACACACACACACCGTAGCGATCAATCTAACTGAAAAGCAAGCACAATCAAATGTAAGAGGACCTTTAGAACGAGGTATAATCTCAACTGCCACTGGACGGGATCCAGTCGTCAGGCATCTGTTTCTCTCGTTTCCTTTCTAATGCTTATGTAAGTCTGCGTTATGTAAGCATACATGCATAGTTGTAGAAATCAGGAAGTCCCCTTTGTCAATATTCTCGACGATATTCAAACCATGCAGCCTGGAATGCCTCTCAAGGAAACAACGGAAAAGAGTGCAGCGTGCTGGTGGGAAAAACAGTCTCACACCCACGACTCTTACTCCCCAAAGCAAACAAAACGGTGACGAACGACGCAGAAATCAAACACAGGCCCACGTTGACGGCCAGGGCCAACAATCGAAGACAAACAACGAAGACGATAGAAACGGCGCACTTCGAAGAGAAATCCAGCGATCATCATTATCATCATCATCATGACGCCGTCTGGTTTGAAGGAAGTCCCTCATTATGTGTCTAGACCCTCCATATCCCCTAGGCCTATTAACACTTTCCTGTATCCATAGGCCTATCATCGACGGGCTCGCCCACCATTAAATCCAGTCGAGAAAGTGTGGCGCCTGGAAGACCCAGACGTTGTAAAACTGGTTTCTGAGAGATGCCCCAAACCCTGTTTTAGCTTTAACCGTTTGTTACCCAAGTTGAGCAATCCTTTGTTTTCGTTGTATGGTAAGATATATTCTTCTTCTTTCCCACTGTTATCCCTACTTTAAGGGTTTGGTCGCCTGAGTGATGCGCATTAAAACATTAGGCATGGTTTATTGTTTGCCAAAGGGGTTTTTACGACTGCATGCCCTTGCTGTCATCAACCACAGTTATTGGCAGTGGGCCTCGCCCTTTACTAAAAAGTAAGACTGCAAGGCAGCAGTTTCCAGTTATCGGCGGTGGGCCTAGCCTTTTACTAAACAGTAAGACTGCAAGGCAGCAGTTTCCGCGGTTATTGGCGGTTGGCCTAGCCTTTTACTAAAAAATAAGACTGCAAGGCAGCAGCTTTCCTTTAAGTCGCCTTTTACGACACGGAGGACCTACGGTGATAGTATTCTTACACCTCTACCACAGGGCGATGTATGGGAAAGATATATTATGCCTTGGCAAAAATATTCAGTGACTCACACTCATATGTGTGGGGTGCGTGTGTGTGTATATATATATATATATATATATATATATATATATATATATATATATATAAATTTCATTATGTGAAATTGAAGGAGGGTTGAATGCACTCGAGGGAAAAAAAATGGGGGCTGATACTGTTGATGGGAATTTTTGCTCTGTATAATGCAGCGTAGAGAGAATAGAAATAGTGAAAAAGGATACAGTGAGTGAAAGAGGTGGCATGATCATGCGGAGAGATTGGAGGACAGGGTCTGTTGGAGAGAAAAAAAAAAAAAACTCCATCATTCAGATATACTGGGAAGAAAGACCTAGCAAATGCGGGATAGAAGACATAGAGCAGGAGGAGTTTTGGAAGAGAGAGAGAGAGAGAGAGAGAGAGAGAGAGAGAGAGAGAGAATACTTGTAATGTGTTGGTGAATGATAATTTGTTGGCCTAAACGCACTGCTGATGTTCCCGGTGTATAGGTATACTTACGTGAAGTCACTGTCAGAGAGCTATTTTTGAGTTTTCCTTGAATCCACATTATGCCAGGGTGAACGACGTTATGTTGGAATTATATACACAGTATATATAGCAGGGGGAATTTTCTGCGAAATAGAAAGTCAATACCGAAAGTGACAGTGAAGAGCGATACAGGTTTCAGTGTTGTTGAAACCGTCTGCGAACCCTCTCAAGAGCATTCAGTATGACCAGCCAGGAAAAAAGTTGAAGTGCCTTTAGAGAAAACATTGGTAGAGCAGGTAGGTAGCCTACTGGAGGGCATAGGAAAGGGTATGCCCGTGATGTAGCAGTACCTAGACCATACACATGCCCAAGGGAGGGTTTCGTCGTTTTGGGAAGGAGAGAGAGAGAGAGAGAGAGAGAGAGTAGTTTTTGTACCAAAAGGCGCCATCGCAGCTTCACAAACACACGCACGCGCAGTACTGACCAGCAGGTAGCGCCCCAGCACCTACATGAAACCACTCCCGAGAGGACTCGTTTTCAGTTTTTTTTTTTTTTTTTTTTTCGTTCTTTTTTTTATGGTGTTTCCATATTAGTTCTAGAGTATTTTTTCTTCAGGGCATAACCATGGCAATTTCTAATTGCTCTTTTTCCGCTTCCATGAACAGCATCAATCGACTGCTTATTATTTTAGTCATGTCTTCTGCAACTGATCTCCGCTCGATCGACGACGTTGGTGAAGTGGGTCTGCAATTTGAGACATTCCTTGGGAGCGAATTTAAGGATAATTTAGAGAGTTGCTTGACCTCTTCCAGACCAAAGTCAAGGTTGCGGTTCAACGCTGTCCGTTTGGCTGAAGGATGAAATGTTTGAACCTGCGCGCGTCTCTCTCTCTCTCTCTCTCTCTCTCTCTCTCTCTCTCTCTCTCTCTCTCTCTCTCTCGTGTACTTCAACTTTGTATTGCTATCCCACTGCGCTTTTCGTAAACGGAGCAGACACTAGTGCCCGTTTTAGACACGGACCTTCAAACGTAGTGTGAGCGCTGCATCACTTTGATACAACTTATTTTCTCTAATTCTATCTTCCAAAGATGGGCGGCAGATGAGTCATTATCTCTCGACCTATTAATCTCGAGCTAACTATCGTTAAAAGCATTAACGTTATGCTATCGAAAGGAAACGAAATTTTTCGTTGATTGTTTGTTGATTTTTTCTTATTCAACGAATTCTTTCTGATACGAAACGATATGTGTGATTTGTTGAATCACAAATGTTTGTAATTATTCATAATTAGAAACAAAGTTTTTTATTGATAGATTGCTGTCATGCCGGACCTCAATCCCCATTTTCGAGCGTGACTAAATTGGGTTGCCTATTTCACTTCTAATGGTATAGTTTGGAATTTGTTTAAATGTTTACATATACATATATATATATATATATATATATATATATATATATATATATATATATATATGTACGTTGTGAGAGAGATAGAGTGATAATCTAAATATTTTTTTTTTTTTTTTTAAGAAACGGTTAAGAGACATTTCATCATAAATATTTCGATGAGGAATTCGGCAGATAATGGAGCATTATTTATATAATATTTTGCGGCAGGGAGATATGACGTTCAGATCTCCATTATGAAGCCATTGTTTTTTGTTGATAGTTATGTTAGATTTTAAATAAAATCCATTCGAGGAATTTCAATTCATTAGTAATTAATTATCTCAATTTCTTCGTTGGACGTGTCTATTGTTATAATATTATCACACGCACACTCGCCAGCACACTGACACACGCCCGCACACACACACACACACACACACACACACACATATATATTTATATATATATATATATATTATATATAATATATATATACATACTACATACATACATACATTTGGCGCGGAAACAGTAATCAATAATTCCCTTTGGGTGTAACCTTTTCGCTAGGTACAGTGAATTCGATATTTTACGACATTTATGGCTAATATTTGTGAATATAATATATATATATATTTACACTTGTAGAAGGGCGAATATAAAAATATATATATATATATATATATATATATATATATATATATATATATATATATATATATATATATATATGCACATATATATATATGTATATATATATATATATATAGAACCACTGCGTAACTTGAGGAAAGCACGTTGTATAACCTACGAACAAAGAGCCTAGCACAAAGAAATAGTAGCCCAAATTGCCTAGACAGAGAGTGAAGGGCCAAAAACCTGTGAATCCTGATTGCGTCAAATCGAAAAGGAAAATAACCATAACCTAGTTTTGTAAAAAAGAAAAAAAAAAAAACACTGAAAGATCGACAAACCGCCGACGACTTAACCGGTGTGTTCGCAGACTTGTGCGACGCCGTACGTGCAAACCCAGCGGCGTCTTATGACGTCACAGCTTATGACGTCGCTATAGATACCAAATAATCTATATAAATAAAATGATGTCTGGGTGTGTAGTGTACACAACAAGGCGAAGAAGGAAGCGATGCGTCCGATACACCAGACACCCTTCACTGACCCTCCTATTCCCCTTTAATTCCCTCCAACGCCCTCCCTCCTCATCCCCCCTGTACCTGGGCCAATGGAGGGGGGGAAGGATTTCATCCCGTCAGGGACAGAATCATCAGCATCATAATCGTCATCTGTCACATCTGCTTTGTTGTTTCTGAGTCTTCTTCTGGCAGCCTGTGCATCGTGCATGTGCACTACGCCATGGTGGCGGTGGGTAGTATGTTTGTGATTCGTGTTTGTGTGTTTTTTGGGGGTCGTTTTTCTCTAATCCTCCAGATCAGGGTTGGCCATTGTCTTCTAGTCTTATATGTTAGTTTATGGTTGTGTTTCTCTAAGTTGGTGCAATCACGGTTTGCCTTTGACTTAAAGGTTGTGCTACTCTGAAGCCTTTTTCTTAGTTTTTAATATGCTACGTTGTTTCTCCAGTTCTCTGTAGTGAGGACTTGTCCTTGACTCAGTTATTCGTTCTTTTGTGCTTCATCCTCGAAATCGTTAGGGCTTTCGTGATCTATTTAGATTTTCGTGTTAGTTTGTGGTTATTCCTCTTTTGATCTTGTAAAAACAATTGTTGAATGAAGCCTTTCATTTTTTTTCATCTTCACATGCATTGCTCTTTCGAGGAAGAGCATTTATATTTCATCAGTCTAGGGCTCTATGTTGCTTTTATTACTGTCTGTAGGATATGAAACTGGCAGACAAATTGCGCAAAATCCTGTCCTTGCGAATAACGTAGGGCACTCAGGTACTCATCATTGCATCATCAAGGATACGTAAGAGTTCAGTTGTGTATATCATTTTGGCCAGTCATTTTCATGACAAAACTCATTTCCTCGTTCGGTAGAACCAAAGTCTCACTTACCGAATAATTGATAACTGGGTTGAGGAATGGTATTGGAAGCATGAAAAACCTTTCATTTTCCAAAATGACAACTCATCAAGTTTGATCTTACGTGAAAACTGAAATGAATGTTAACTCGCGTACTTGAATTGAAGTTTGTGTTGCTGGATGTCAACAAGGTGGGAATATCGCCTCGCCAGCCTGAGGAATCGGCTTCGATTTCGTTCTGTAAAATGCTTCTGTGTCTCTGTTAATCTGATAAGTGAACTTTGCATTACCATAATGTCGGCTGTAGTGGCTCATCATAATTATGGAGAAGGGCATGGGTCTGCAACTTCATCCCTTGCAGACTTGCTGAAAACCGGAAGGCTGCCACCATCTGGAGCTACTTCCTTCAGGGGGGAGAGGCGTGTGATATAAAAGAATGAAGGCGATCTCAAAATGAGGTTGACGTACCGTATGATTACGTCAATGACTCTTCTTCGTTTCCCTTTTTTTCTTTGTCATGTCCTTCTTCCATTACGAAAGGGAATGATTGTCATTTATTATTTTTTGTGGTGGCTAATGGGACGTAAAAACCTAGGACACGTGATGTCCCCCGAGCCAGCTTGTAGCTCAAGTCCCCATAACCTCATATAATGCCGAGTGGTACGTGTGTCACTTTAACATTGAAGTCACTTGCCCAGTTTGTGACAACGACAGAGATATTGACTTCTCAAGTAACCAAATGACCGGTAAATTAAATCTGAAAATTGGCAATAAAAAGAAGAATTCCACGAAGTCTGAAAATTGGCATTAAAAAGACAAGAATTCCATTTCTGCTTCGAAGTTTCCTAACTTGTAACCTCTCTTCCTTTAAGAAGCAGCTTCTTATACGCTATTTTAGGGCCGTACTGGAAAAGCGTTTTAGGCTAACTGTTCCAATGGCTTCTGCTGTGAAGAAAAAAGCAAAAAAATATAGATAAGTGAGCACCAGTTTAGAAAAGAAGAAAAAAATGATTACCGTGTAAAAGACATCTAAAAATAGCAGCACAAAGCGGGCATAGATGGAACGATATAAGTAACAGAGAGAGATAGAGAGAGAGGATGTGGTAATAGTGTTAACTTTTGGTCATTTCCTGTGTCTCCCTCATGGTCCTGCATTCCTAGCCAGGGACAGGAGGCCGCAGGCATCAGGCATTAACCCAAACCTTCACCTCTCTCTCTCTCTCTCTCTCTCTCTCTCTCTCTCTCTCTCTCTCTCTCTCTCTCTCTCTCTCTCTTTTACCCATTTCTTCGTGCTTAGCGAAAATTTCGAAATTCACATATAGCATTCGGTAAAATTTTATCTTTATTATTATTTATAATAATTATAATGCATGGCTTTATCTAAGTGTATATGTGTGTGTGTATGTATGCCCGTTCGTCTTCGCCCTCAGGCACTTTTTAAAGCTCTTGTGTGTTCTTTCTTGAGGCAGGCATGTCCCATGACGGTCTATTTTTGTTCCGTGTAAACGAACTGGTAAGGATGTAAACGAGTTGATCACTGGCGGGTGATAGTCCATATCATGTTTTGAACGTGTTTGCGGGTTTTTAGGTCTCTCTCTCTCTTTTCTCTCTCTCTATATATATATATATATATATATATATATATATATATATATATATTTATATATGTGTGTGTGTGTTTAAAGAAAGAGAGAAAGGGGAGGGGGGCGGGCGATGGAATGGTTTGACCAAACTTCCACAGTATCAACTACTTCAGACATTGACACTCAATGCTTAGCAGCTTGTCGAGCCCCTGCCCCTACCCATGCAGCACTATTCGCCCCCTTAGTGAAAACACCCAGTGCTGGGTGGAAGGAAGAAGGGAAGACCAAGAAAGAGATGGTCTGACTGTGTAGGGGAAGATATGTTGTGGAAAGGTATTGACGAGAACGATGCACAGGACAGAAATCGATGGAGACGACTCATTCACAACAGCGACCCCATATAAAAATGGGTTAAAGCTGGGAAGAAGAAGAAGAAGATTGCAAACACTCGGGGGCTTTACTGGAGATGAAATTTCTTCTTTCCCACTACCCTCTCTTCGCTTGCCTATCGTCCTCTATTCGCTCCTAATGACCGAGCCATCTGTAAATACTTTGGTCCAACCTAATTTACCGCCTCCACCTATCTCCATATTTCTCACCCTTTCAGTTTTCTTATGTCATATGTGTTGAGCCATCAGTTCATCAAAACAATTTCTGCTTTTTTTTCCACTAGCATTGAACATCCACACTTTATTTCTATTACGTAGAGTTGGCTGAACAGTGCCTTCGTACTTGGCGAAAAAAAAGATGGATATTGCTGATTGGGGGGACATTACCTTCCGAGAAGGCTATGTTGAAATTTAAGAGCAAGCATAAGTAAAAATAATTGATGATGAAGAAAAGCAGAGGATACAATATAATATAAAAACGCCCGTCACGCAAGTTACATTTGTTTAAAAAGAAAGGGCATCACAGATTTGATCGTGTAAGACAGTGCTTTTCCTTTTGCTCTTTTCTTTGAATGTTGCTGCTTCCAGACGTCCTTTGTGAAGAAGAAGCATTATGAACTTTTACAGTGAAAGTGTGAAGATGGAAATAAGATAGGAATATTTCGTGAATGCCATATGAGAGGGAGAGAGTCATTCTATTAAACTAATAAAAGAGAAGGTAAAGTTCGTCTCACATACACACACACACACACACACACACATATATATATATATATATATATATGTGTGTGTGTGTGTGTGTGTGTGTGTGTGTGTGTGTGTGTATGTGTGCAGGCTTGGAGCATTGTAGGCAAGGGTCTTAACTTCAGAGAGTGAGAGAGAGAGACGTTGTTAGTAATAATAAAAGGAAGTCCATCACATGCAAAGCCTTGAGAGGTATGCGAGAGGCCAGCTCACCCTTCCCATCGAGGAAAAGAAATGACTTATCGGGAACTCAACAACAAGAAATTTACGTTTCATTTCGTTTTATCGTTTTTTTTTTTTCGAGAATTAGAAGCACAAATGTTTGTTTGCATCTGTGCTCTAGATATTTACGAACTATTCTAACCATTCGTTTTTTTCCGTGAATGAAGCAGCTAATGTTGTGGAAGGTTTACTGTCCAGGGGGATCTACCAGTATTCAGCACTTAAAATTTGACAATGGACCCCATGTGATAGCTAATGGCTTTAAGGTAGATTGTATATTTATACATATAAGCTTAAAAATCACAGTAGATGCACGTGCCTTCATTAAATAAGCGAATACCACTGGAAAATGATAGGCAGAAATCCAAGCGCTTTCGTCTTTACTAAGACAATGCTCCATGGCAGTGTCTTAGTAAAGACGAAAGCGCTTGGATTTCTGCCTATCATTTTCCTGTGGTATTCGCTTATATATATATATGTATGTGTGTGTGTGTGCGTGCGTGTGCGTGTGCGCGCGCGTTCATATGTATATACTGTATATTTTTTAATGCGTGCATTCGTGGAAACGTGCGGTAGTGTAACGGACAATCTGGAACGTAATTGCAGCTTTTAAAATGTTTCCTTTTATGACGACTCTTCAACAACGATGATGATCTCATCCATCGATCTGTTGAGCAACGTTCATCGATGCCGCCCGGAGTTAACGGGAATCTGTGATTCATCAGGAGAAAAGGAAAAAAAACGAAATACTGAAGAATATTTCATAACGTTTAATGCCAGGGTGTGACGATCGCTGAGAAACGAAGGGTTACTGGCTCCCGGTTTCTTTGTTACGTCACAGTCATTTTCACTTCTTCCTTCTTGTTACTTCGTGCTTCTTCTTTCTTTTCTTTTACTCTTTGACTTTTGGAACCATATGAAGTTTAATCTTTATTTCTTACTGTTTCACTTATCAAAGTTTGCAGCTGAGAGGTCACTCTCAAAATTATTATGTAATTGTTATCATTTATACACGCCGCATGATTTGTTGTATTCACTGATATTGAGTCACAAATACTGTATAACGGTCAAAGCCACTGCTTACCATTGTTCCTAACTTATAAACCAAAGGTCCAGGTTCGAATCCATGATAACAGAAGTTATAACTCTCTTTCGGTTCAAGTTATTTGCTATGTATAGTGAATTCGATACTAAACTATATTTAAGATATATATATATATATATATATATATATATATATACACATATATATATATATATATATATCATATATATATATTATATATATATATATATATATATATATATATATATATATATATCGCATATACGTCATGCAAATTATTAATATTGAGTAATATGTTACTGGCAAACTTTTCGGACAACGTATCCATTCCTGTGAATTCGGTGATAGGCTTTAAGAACGCTGATCCTATTATAAGAACTGTTACACCTTAAGAACGTGACCAGTGCTTCCGTGAACTCCTTGACGTAGCCAAGAACCCATATCTATGAATGCTATGAAACTTTTGGGTGTGACAGATGTAGACTTAACCAAAGTCTAGACCTTGAAGGCCTTGAAATCACTTTAAAACGCAGCCAATAGTCCCAATCTTTGGGAGAAATGAAATTCACGTTGTCTGGGGCCTTTATGCAGTGCAGCTTGTTCTGAGAAGGAAAGTAGTTCCGTATATTTATTGTATCCATTGCGACTGAACAGTAAACCGATCAGTGCTGATGCACAGCATTGGATCTGGTCAATACTTGCATGGGTGACCGTTAGTGAATGTCATGTTCAAAAGCTTCCATAACCATCTGTGGGGTAAAAATCTCTCAATAGACTTTAGGAGCTGCATATAAGGATATAGGTAGCACATGAAAATGAGAGACTAAAAAGCCAACATAGATATAGAGAGGGTGAATAAATAACCTTGTCATGAGTTTCACTTACGAGAGCAAATTAACGCAAAACAAAAATCATAAACAGTGATCCAAAGAAAAACAAAAGATGTTATTTTGTTTTTAAAACTTACTTGATGATTTGGTTTTTAAATCTGTCTTTAGTTTAGGTAAAAAGACTAATAATGGGCTTTTCATAAGAAAGCCAAGCGCTGCCGCCTGTCCTCGCCGCCTAGTAGTGCATCATGGGTCCCCTCTGTTGGTAGGCGAGGATGCTCCCTGTCACACCACAGTAGCCACATACATATATATATATATATATATATATATATAATATATATATATATATATATATATATATATATATATATATATATGCTGTGTATATGTATATTGATTTAAATATCAAATGCAAAATTATGTTTTGACAATTGTGAAGAGAATGCTATGGAAAGAAGGAATTACGTTAGACTAAGTATCAGAGAAGGGGTAATCTTGCATGTCAGATATAGACTACATAATTTTTTTATGTTTATATGTTTTGAGTTAAATTTCCAGTTTTTAAAAACTAAATTATTATATTTTTGAATCACAGAAATTAAATTATTTGTAGATAAACTAATTTTTAAATGACTGAGTTTTCAATTTGTATGAAATGAGTCAACTGAAAGGAACTTTCAAGTTCTAAAGTGATGCCCCGTGACTCCTTCACGGTAAATACCGTTTAGTTATTAAATTTGAAGTAAAAATTCGCTGTGAAGGGGTGATGCGTGTCCACGTCCCTTGGGACTGCCCCTATGACATTACACTGCACTTCATTGCACTGCATGGAGGAGCGAGCGTATGCCTATCATTTTTCTACTTCTTTTTGTTATATAAAGAAAAGTGCTTATTCGCTATTGTATTTTCACCTCTGTGTTTATGACCTTATTTTTCTGGGGAACCTTCCGTTATATTTTCTGTCTGCGTGTCTGGATTTTCTACTGCCGCATGATAGTCAATTATATCCACGTTGAGTGCGTATGACTGAATGCTCTAGACTGGCGATTCAGTTTTTGCAGTTTTTAAGCTTCTCTCTTGTTGCTTTCGGCTTCTTTTTTTCGTTTTCTTGTGTCCGCTCTATCGGTAGACCATCTTGCTACATATAATCTCGGTAGGGTCTTTATGTGTGCGCGTACGGGGGTGGGGGTGAAGTCGCCCACCCCTTCCGCCTCTGGAAGGAAAAATAAGAGAAAAAATATAAAAGGAGGGAGAGGGTATGAAAACAGCTCGAAACAGCTCGTCATCACATTTACTATTTTTAACCTTTTGAGACTTGTCCTCTGCACGCATCGAGAAAATGGGGATAAAACGAGTTTTTTTTTGTTGCATAACTATATATTAATAAATCGAGTTCCAAGATCCTTAGTTTTTGTCATTGTGGAGAATGTCTTTATGCTTGCGATCCAACAGCCTTGACTTAATCTCAGCAACGCTCAGGAATTCTAGTGAGAAATTTGCTTATATTTCTGCGTATATATATATATATATATATATATATATATATATATATATATATATATATATATATATATATATATGTATGTATAATATAGAGTATATTTATATATAGGTAAACAGAGAACATCTTGTTGGCTGCCATGCAGCACACTATATTATATATATATATATATATATATATATATATATATATAGATATATGATATGTTATATATATATATATATATATATTATATATATATATATATATATATATATATGATATTATGCACAGACAGTCCCCAGGTTACGGCGGGGGGTTCTGTTCCCGGCAGGGCGCTGTAAGCCGAAAATCACCTTAACCCGAATCATAATAATTATAGTGAGAATAAATAACAACAACGCTGAAAGTCCAGGTTACATCGCTGTGTAAAGAGAGTGAACAGTGCCATGAAGGAAGCGCCTGAAGTCCGGAACGACTTAACCCGAACCTAATGTAACCCAGGAACTGCCTAGTGAATATATATGATATAATATATATAATATATATATATATAATATATATATATATAATATATATTATATATAATATATATAGTGTGTGTGTGTGTGCGTGTACCTAGTACTAGCAAGAAACCAGAGATCTATCAAATATGGGCGTGAAGGGGAACGACATAGTCCATTTTCTGAGAATTCAATTGTTCCTTTACCCAATGAATGAATTATGTGCTTAGCAGCTGTTAGTTAATTGTGAAGCATGGTACATGAATGTTTGGAAAGGCCTCATGTTTGGGTCTTTATTCACAATTTTCCTTCCTTGACCATTATTTAAATGACACGAGGAAACCAAAATGCTTATCACTAAAATATTTAGCCTTCTTGAAGACCCAAGTTTGAGATTTTTTTCGTAATGCTATTCTGTAAATTGATACAAATTTGAAAATAAATGGTTAAAAATCATAAGTTCGCAATTAAACCAATTTTACAAGATGAGTCTCGAGAAAGTAAATACTTTTGTAAACTCATTAAACATTCTTGAAGTAGCAACGGAATCATAAATTAAGATGCGTAATAAACCTTCTTCTCAAAAATTGCTGAAAAAATTATAGTTAAACAGATATGCAAAGAAACATGACCTGATATGCAAGGGGAAGGAGTAAGTAAACGTGCTTATGATTATAGATAATATATATACAGAACGTTGTAAAATTAACTTAAAAAGGATAGAGATGTGTTGAGAAGAAGTTAAATAAACAAAGAAAACAATAAATAAGAATGCTCATAAACCTTTGCGACTTCCAGAAAATTGCAAAATAAACACAGTAAAAATACAACCATCTTTCCTTGTGCAGAAACATTGCAAAACAAACAAAGGAAAAAAAAGCACTTTTGTCAAGGTCATCACGTCATCAAATTGTCGGTAATCTAAGGTAATGACTTGCAGTTGCGCAATGGTATCAATATGAGGCTATTGTTATCCTAATCAGGAATACAGGAGTCGTTTCTCTCTGAATCGTGCGTGGAAGAGTTTGTACCAACAACTCAATTTAGTTGTTCTGTTTTCAGTTTTCATTATTATTTTAATTGGGGAGCTATCAGATGTTTTTCTTTTCATCGTTTAATGTCTTCCTGGTTTTTTTTCCCACGTTGAAAGTGCCTTGCATTTTTCTTTTTCTTGGAAAACATGTGCGCTTATTTTATCTTGTGAGTGTACTCTTATGAGGTTAATGTTTTATTACAGTTACGTTCTCTTGTTTTAATTGATATTGCGAATGCGCTTTCCTGTCGTATTTTATTTTACAGATGTCCTCCTGCGTTTTGTTTTCATTTGTAAAGGCGATGTTGTTTTATTTTAGCTTGTAGTTTCCTCCTTTGTTTGTTTCTCTTGCAAATGTCCAACAAATGCGCTGCTGGTTTTTTGCACCTTGCGGATATTTTTTATCTGTATTTTAAGCACAATGCACATCTGCGTCCCTTCCTTTATAGGTGATAAAACATCCCTGTTTATCGCATTATTTAAAAGGACATTTTTGCATTGTTCATCCATGTGTAACAAACCCAAGAGACTGGACATGTGAGCAGTATACGTTTATACTTGTGGACCTTACCTGTCGCCGTGCATCCGGGATTCCCCCTTTTTGAGACTGGGTACAAGTTCTCTTCTTCTGACATCTCTCTCTCTCTCTGTCTGGGTGTTGGTGTTTTGCTGCCAGATTTTGCACCAAGTAAATGAACGTGATTAATGGAAACACTGAAGTGACTTTATCTTTTATTTGTGAACACTGCCTTAGCAAACAGGTTGGCTTTCAGAAAACTTGAAAACTTGGGTGCAGAATCCCAAATGCACACCAGAAAAAGGTTCCCACGAGATATCATGTGGGCGACTCTACCCTACAGGTCGGATGGGACGCCTCAATTTATTTGACCTCGTGTCCTTACTTGAAAGAGATCATCAGAAAATCTATTTAATTCATTATTTGTTAAGAAAATAGTTGTTATGTATTTCTAGTTGTTTTAATGGTAACGGTATTCTATTTTACAATTAAAATATTTGATAACGGAAAGCAATTCGCATAAAATTTAGGTCTCCTTATTTCTTGGCACCATTTTCAAATCTTGAATTACCTTTCGTTTCCACATGAGTGCTGAAATGACAACTTTGGATTAACTTGATCATAAGAATATTCGTTCAACATTTATCTAATTCATTATTTTCCGTTTGACAACGGAGGAATGAGATTTATTTGGACAGTATTTTTCAGTTTCGTCTTATGCTGAACAGTGGTGTTACGTGCTCTTTCGTGGACCATTTGACTAAAAGATACTGAGATTTATTCGTATTGTAATTTTCTGTTTCATAAATTTACTGAATTGAAGTAATACTGACGTATGCAGGCGGCATTTTTCATATTAAGATAATAATCATAATATTCTTGAAATGGAAGGTAGTTCAAATTATTTTGAGGAAATGTCCGTCACTTTTCTGAAATACCTTTATATTGAGAATTATCTAGGCAGATTTTTTCACATGCGTAATTTTCCTGTAATAAACCTAGTAATGGCAAGTATTATCACCAACATTTTGAAATTTCTTCGTTTTTCTGAGATAAAATAAAAAAAAATCTGAAAGTATTTTCTTCTTAAATATTAGAACAGAATTTATCCCACTCATAATCGGTGAAACAAGTAAATGATAAGACTGATCGTCTTTACACAGCAAAAGTTACTTTAGTGTGCATAGTGTATATGTATGTATGTAATGTCTGTATTCATTTGTTTGCGCTTTGTGAGTGTAAGGACGTGTGCATGAGGAATGGTCACGCGGTCGTCGGCTAGATCCTTATTAGCGAAGCGGAAGTGTTTACTTCTGGAAATTAAGGTCCTCTTCGTAGGGAACGAACCTGATTCTCGACCTGCTTTTTGGTGCCGTGGATGACTAGCATTTCTTTCTCAGTTGCTATACGTACATACATACATACATACACACACACACGCACACACATTATATATATATATATATATATATATATATATATATATATATATATATATATATATATTCTGTATTTTAATAAAGCCGTTTTGCTGACATTTTTCCTCATAATAAAGTTATGATGTGAATATGGATGCTGATAGGAGCAATCATATTCCGTAAGAAATTTCTTTTACCAAGAAAAAAAAATAGCTTTTTCATTGTTTTTAAAGATTATGAAATGATGACTCGCATATGGATAGCATCTCTCTCATTCTGTGTGTGTGTGTGTGTGTGTGTGTGCGCGTGTATGTGCTGTATAAACCGATGCACGTTACATACTCGTATTGCGTTTTGAGTGTTTGTATAATTATGATAATGTATTCAATATGCAAAAGATACTCTATACACACACACACACACACACACACACACACACACACACACACACATATATATATATATATATATATATATATATATATATATATATATATATATTACTGTTTTGACACAATAACGTGACTTTTTTTTTTACTTATAAAGTCACAAACATCTCTTGCAAGTCGAGATGATAAATCAACTGTCTAATATATCAAATCCTAAAAGGGGTGTTTGTGGCTGTACGAATATATTTACGTATATATATACATATGTATATATATATATGTGTGTGTGTGTGTGTAGAATCTACTAGTCACTTTTTACCAAATACATATGTAATTGTAATATCCACAATGCCCTCTTAACTTCTCGAATTCTCTTGGTCAGGTCGGCAACGTGACCTCGTCATTATTATGATAACTCGGGTTCGTTTCCGGTACCGGACATTAAAATTTCTTCATATTTCTTGTACTTGGATCTCAAGGCTTTGCAGTGACAAGCTTATCCAAAAAATCGTGAAAAATTCGAGAGGTTAAGAGGACTTTGTGGCTGTTACAGTTACACACACAAATATACTATATATATATATATATATATATATATATATATATATATATATATATATATATATTACATCTTTTTCCAAAAGGGATGAAGTTGCAGGCACCTAAGCCAACTGGAGACGAGGCTGGTGGGTCAGGTGTTAGAATTCCAATTTTCATCAAGCATCATTTGGATGAGGTTGTTAACCCTAGACCCTGCCAAATGGACATTTAAGTGGCCAATGTCGTGCATCCTATCTGGTGGTCACCCATCCAAATACTGACCAAACCCAACGTTGCTTAACTTAAAAGGTGGCGTCAGAAAGGTTGTTAAAAGTTTTCCAAGTGTTTCTGACATGACGTTGCTAGCACCATCTCCTACTGGGATCGACGGCAGACCACAAGACACAAAAGGAACGGCTCAGTTCTGGAGAGAACGAAGGATATTTCAGGAAAAATGTCTAATTCATTTCTCCTCTCGCCCGCATGCATCTTCGTTAACGTTATGTGGCCTCTCTCCCTCTCCCTCTCCCTCTCCCTTTCCCTCTCCCTCAGTCACCCTTGCACACAACGCTCTAATTCTGGGAATAGCGCCGCTATTTTTTTATTTTATTTATTTACTTTTTTTTATTACCTTTGAGCTGAATGCCTGTAAATCCTGTGTCGTTCCCTTTTGTCGAACAGCCTCCACTTCCTTTCCCTCCCTCCTTCTCTCGGCTTTCTGAACACCCCTCTGTATGCTTTGCTGTCTTTATCGTGACTGTGCTTGTCTCTGCTTCTTTGTGGTGTTCTCTCTCTATCTGCCCCCCCCCCCCCCCCCCATTTATTTATCTTTGTCTTCCGGGATATCACAAAGGCTGTGTCAGTCTTTGTTGGTGTGTGCGTGCGCGCGCTCCTTTCATTATTGTTTGGACTCGTGTTTGTCAATGTTTGAACTGCCTTTATACGTCTGGCTTTTCCGAGAAGAAATCACTGATCTTTGGAAGGGACCACAAACTCAGCCGTTTCAGGTTTTCCGATAAGTCATCAGTAAACATGAATAACTTTTTCTTCACAAATGGATTATCTCTCCTCTCTCTCTCTCTCTCTCTCTCTCTCTCTCTCGTGTACTAAGTTGAGAAAGAATAAGTTAAATAGTGTTTAGCATGGGCATGAATGTCATAATATACCCCTCAGCACAAAGCCATGTAAGGTAGAGTTCCAAATTGACCCCCAATCCTTGAAAACCGGAGGAGACCTTCACCCTTCATTTCCAGCACCAGCCTGGAAGCGTCATTTAAGCGCTGCCTCCCCAAACCTACACAGCATTGTCATTCAGCTGACGTTGCTCCCGCTGAGATATGTCCACTCACAATCTCCTAAGTTATGGAATGAACAACCCGCTGCTCCCTTCAAGGGGCTACAAGACCTGTTTTCCCTCGGTTGTTAAGCCCTTCCCTTCTTCCCTCTTATTTTGCTGTTGTTCTTCAAGACTACAGTAATAAAGGTTTTTAAAGGTTTTCATGCTGTCCGTCCAGATACCCTTTGAATTTCAAGTTAAATAGTGATATATACGTTCTTGGGTCTCATTCCAGATGAAAACAGACGTGATCATGCTATTGATGATTTCGCGGAACCTAAACCAGGTCGAAATTTCTCAGTTCTGATTTGAACGTCAAATTTTCAATGACCAGTTCGAATATTGACCCAATCCACAGTAGGGGAGGACCTTGAAAAGGTCATCCCACGTCAAGGAAGAGGCGGAACCATCATCCCTCAGGTACTACTCAGACAGGTTCCGGTAAGACGAGGTCATGAGCAATTTTATGATCGATACCAGGTGATTCAGCCATAGCAGCTTTATGGATACTCTCTCTCTCTCTCTCCTCTCTCTCTCTCTCTCTCTCTCTCTCTCTCTCTCACACGTATCTCACATTATGGTTATTCATTGAGCTTGTTTTTCCATATGATGGTTGCTTGCAAAAATGCAAGATGCCTTTCTGTAGTATGTTGTGTTCTCAGTATATGCACAATTGTGTAGCTGTGCTGCCTAAGTACATCATTGAACTTAGAACTTTTTATATTGTTTAAAGATTCGCCTTTGTTTTCCCTCGCAAATGATCTGTTGCGTGTCTGTTATCCTCGATCGATAGCTCTGTCTCCATTACGTTCCCTCCCGGAAAGAGCTTTTTTTTCGTAATACCATTGTTCGTGACGTTATCTTTGTTATTCATTGGTCGTTATGTAAGAAATACACACAAATTCGTATATTATTATATTTACTGAAAAAAATTTTAATGTCAAGGTCAGTTGTTGATGTTAATTAATCCTTCATCACATTACAATTATTACTGTTAAGCAAACTTTATGTAAACCCAGTGTTAACGTCAATGAATGTTCATATTTAATTTTTTTTTTCACTGTTTCTTTCATTGTATGACCTTCTCTTGTTTTGCCTTATCTCACGTTTACGTCGTCGGTGTCTGAGGATGGCTGTTGGATATTTCGGTGACGCCCAATTTACTCCTTCGCTGTTGTTGTTATTACCGAGGGGTGTCCAGTCATTTCCACAACCGTGTTGTTGTTGCATCAGTTGTCGTCATGTTGTATACGCTCTCCTGTTGTTCTAACCCTCAATAGCCTTTTTCTTCTGAAAACAGTAGATTTTTTCTAATATTTGCTCTCTCTCTCTCTCTCTCTCTCTCTCTCTCTCTCTCTCTCTCTCTCTCTCTCTCTCTCTCTCTCTCTCTCTCTCTCTCTCTCTGTTTTCAAGCTCCAGTTCTTAATGACACTTATTTGTGCTTTCATGCAGCCTGGCGATTTCCGCGAGGTCTCATCTCGCCGTTTCCTGGGCGTTAACGATTATATTGTCCATTTGCAGAGCTGACGACATATTCCTCCGTGCTTCTTTTATTTATTTATTTATATATTTATTTTGCCTGCATCATGTCTATATTTCAGTCATTCATTTGTTCATTTCGTTCTTTCCTAGAGTATGTCTCTGTACGTCATATAGTTTTTATACATATTTCATTGACTGATTCAGTTATTCCGTCCTTTGAAGACATAGGCCTAAGTTGCTCAAGAGTAAATGTTTTATTATATTTACTTAACGTTATATAGTTCAAGTAGCTATCGATATATTAATCTGCAGTGATGTTTTATGTGTTTTATTTTTATTCAAGTTTGAATATATATATATATATATATATATATATATATATATATATATATATATATATATATGTGACAGGTAAAAATGTTCTGTAACAACAGAATTCCATCTAATAAAAGGAGCCCATAAAAACACCAAAATGTAGAGAGAAGTACTATATTTCAGAGACTGCTGTCTCTCTCTTCAGGTATATGAATGAGAAAAGTTTACAGAAAAGGTGGTATTTATACCAAGAGATCCGTCCACAAGTAAGCCAATTTAGGTCACCCCCGCTGATAATCTTCCTTTAATCTTCTTAAAAGCGTTGGTTTGAAATGAAAACCTTTGTCGGGAACGACATCTGAAATCCATGCGCCTTTTGAGATGTTCATTACCTGCTTCTCTTTTATTAAGGAAGGCCGATTCCATCATTTGACTCTTGTACCGGCAGTTGCTGCTATAAATTACACGTGACAAATTCTAGTTTATTCTATGGTTATTTTCATTTATATGGTTGAAAATAGCCGAGTTCTGTTGTCCATACCTAACTGACCGTTTGTGTTGTATTAATCTCTGGGGAAGTGATTTACCTGTAAATCCGATGTAAGATTGGTCACAGTCCTGGCATGGGATCTCATAGACCCCAGAGTCCTTGGGAGATGTCTTTTGTTGGACGTTAATCAGGGATTTGGCTAAGGTGTTTGGGTAGGTAAATGCAAAAGGGTTGGATTTCCCAAGGGTGTGGGTTACTCTTAATCGTCTCCAGGTGAGGAATTTTTATTTTATTGTTGGGTGTGTCTCTGGTCTTGTCTTTAGGGGGTCGGTAGAAAATTACGTTTGCTTTTTGAATTGCTTTCTCAATTATATGGTCAGGATACTTTAAAGACGAAAGTTGCTTGCGAATTAGTTCAAATTCTTTTTCCAGGAAATCTGGGGAACAAATTCGTAAGGCTCTTAAGAATAGGTTGCTAGCTACACCTATCTTGATAGTAATGTCGTGATAGCTAAAGTAGTGAATATATGAAAGTGAGAACGTTGGTTTTCTGTATATGGTAAATTTGTATTCTGTCGTGTCTCTGATTATTAAAACATCAAGAAAAGGAATTTTGTTGTCTGTTTCCCATTCAACTTTAAATTTGATGCTGGGCACTAATGCGTTTAATTTTGAGAGGAATTCATTAAAATTACCCCACCTATTATCCCAAAATGTTAGGATGTCATCCACGTATCTCATCCACAGCATGTTTTTGGGTTTTGTTGCATTTATTACTGTAGTTTCAAAGTATTCCATGTACAGATTGGCTAAAACAGGACTTAAAGGACTACCCATACTACACCCGAATTTTTGCTTGTAGAATGATTCCCCGAATGAAAATACGTTATTAGATGCACATAATTCAACTAACTTTATTATTTTGTCAAGCGCCAATGGGAAATGATCTGAATAGGGGGATAATTTTTCCCTTAAAAACTGAAGAACGTCCTGTACTGGTACTTTTGTGAATAGGGAGTCTACGTCAAGGCTTAAAAGTTTTATGTTGTGAAGTGGTATATGTGCTTCTCTGAATTTGTGACAAAAATCTTCCGAATGTTTAATGTGACTGGGAGAAAAAGTGCCCAAAAAAGGAGAAAGGAGGCCAGCTAACCATTTAGAAATTTTGTAATTGAAAGCTCCGGCGCATGAAACGATGGGTCTGAATGGAAGATTGTCTTTGTGAGTTTTGGGAAGGCCATAAAAGTAGGGTAATTTAGGATTAATTACTTTAAATTTCTCTAATAGTTCAATACTCTTTTTGTCTTGGCCAATTAATCTTACTTTCCGAAAAAATTCTGTGGGAACGTTTTGGAGGGGATTTTTCGTCAGTTTTTCGTACGTGTTTGTGTCGCTAAGGAGCTGGTTGATTTTGTCGAGGTAGAAATCTTTGTCCATTATTACGATTTTGCCGTCTTTGTCGGATCTACTTATTATAAAATCTAACTTTTTAGCGAGTGGATGGCTATCATGAATCTGCGGGGAACAGGATATTTCTTATGAAGGTCAGTTAAAGCATTTAGTAACACTCCTTTTAAACATATCTCTTCACGGCTGTAGTTTTTGTCAGATATGAATTTATCAAAAGCCACTATGAAGTCTAGGTTGTTTTTGCGGTCTGGCATAAGAGCAAAGGATAAGCCTAAATTTCAAACTAAATGTTGATTTACAGTAAGGGGGTTGTTGGATAAGTTTAAAACTTTGTCTTGTTGTTCAAGATTATTCCATGCGCTATTGTCTATTAGGTTATTTAACTTGCGTAAAAGTCTGTTGGAATGAGTCACGCTATTATAGGCAGCAATGTCGGAACAGAATGAAATCAGATACCTGTATATGTGGTCCGTAGTGAGGAGGCGAAGATTAGACTGAGTTCCATATATCACTCTGCGTAGCACGAAGATGTCGTTTCTCGTACTGGTGATTCTTTCTTCCAGGAAAATCTTGTGTGATAGTTTTCATCCAACCAACGCTTAAGAAGATTAAAGGAAGATTATCAGCGGGGGTGACCTAAATTGGCTTACTTGTGGACGGATCTCTTGGTATAAATACCACCTTTTCTGTAAACTTTTCTCATTCATATACCTGAAGAGAGAGACAGCAGTCTCTGAAATATAGTACTTTTCTCTCTACATTTTGGTGTTTTTATGGGCTCCTTTTTATTAGATATATATATATATATATATATATATATATATATATATATATATATATATATATATATATATATATATATATACACACTGCAAACTGCATATGTTCTTTTAGGTAGTGGTGAGTTGGGCAAACATGGAGTGCAAAAAAGCAAATAAGTGTGAAAAGATCGGAAGACTTACCTTCATAGTCAAAACCAGTGGTCGGATGGCACCACTGCTCGAGTCTATAGCTGGCATTTATTGAGTGACATCAATCAGTTGTTAGTCATGTGCGTTCTTGGATTATGAATTATTTATTTATGGTCAGTTGGCATAAGATACGACGAAGGTATATGAAATGAAAGGTTAACCATCAGACTTCTCCCACAGATCTCGTATACTTGAACTGCACACGCGCCCAACTGCAAGTCGAACAGAATTAGTTATTTCAACTCTCCATTCCTCCACTGGTGGTGGTCTCGAGTCTTGCGTAGACAACAATGCTTTGTGTGTGTCACAGTTACTGTTTGATAGCGTTCGAATGAACTGATTTCTTGATAAGGAATTATTTTATTGGTTTTTTGTAATCGATTAGTTCTTTTGAACTTTTGATTTGCTGTTAAAGATTTCTTCTTGCTCAGTTCTGGGTCGTACAATTTACATTGTACGGTTTGTATTATTTTGGGGTTTAAGACTTGAGGCTAAAATTGTAACTAGTGGCTGGATTTTGTTCATCACACATTCCCGCCCGTCTTAGTGGCCTCTGCTCTTAAGAAATAAGAATCAATTGTTATTACAAAGGGTCAGCTTTAGTTTGTCTTTTAACGCAATGACTTACTTTGGCAATTTTAGCAGGAGGTATTTTTGGGCGTAGTCTAGCCGGTATAGATAGTTATTTTTACTCTTCATTTTTCCAGCTCAAAGAGTCATTCTGGAAGTGATCTTTATCCTGGGCAATAATTTATTTTGAATCCTAACCTTTCCTGAAAAGAAATTAATTTTGTTCGTATCTGGAGTTATTTTGTCAGTAAACCTTGTATTCCTAGAAGTTATTTTGACCGTAAACCCTCCAATTGGAAAATTTATTTTCGCCTTAACTCAGCTAGAGAATTACTCACAAAGTATTTTTGGTCTCTGCAAAAGCGCTCATGTCTGCTCTTTCTCGAACGGTTGGTTACGTAACGAAAGACTTAAAACCACAACGTCGTAATCAAGGCCTTTTAAAAGAAGCCGAGTCAACAGATTTACTTCTCTCGGGCACATTTTTTTTTATCAACTGAGAAACAAACAACACTGCGTGCGTGGAAGGCATCATGGTTTTGGAGTTGATTTTCTCTCTCTCTCTCTCTCTCTCTCTCTCTCTCTCTCTCTCTCTCTCTCTCTCTCTCTCTCTCTCTGTGCGATCTCTGCGATCTCGTGAGCTGAAGATGACCTTGCCTTGGGCACTGGGAAGTTCCACGCTCCTTCCTCCACCCTCTGGAAGCTGTTGTGGTGGTGGCGACGGCGAAGGGCACATACCAACCAACAGAACTGCGGCCTCAGTGTCGGGTCGAAGAGAGAAAAGGCTGAAGGCTGGGGCCAATGTGATCGAATCCTCTTGCGTAATTTTATTGGTGCCTCCTGGTTTTATAGAGATATTTAATTTGCATTTATTTTATCAGTATACCGTTTACTGTGTCGTCTGATTTTGCAGCCTCTATTATGGCTATATTAATATCCATCTCCATCTTATTTGTCAAAATCTAAGACCAAGTTCGAATCCTCTTGTTTGCTTTTCTTAATAAACATTTATGGTTTATTTATCTAGCTAAAATGTGTTAGAAACCTCTCTCATGGTTGCATTTCTACCGTTTCATTTTATGGCTTGTCTGAAAGAGCTCCAAGAATCTGTATTCGGTCACAGCTACTGTTTTATTCATACTCATCCATATTGTATGGACTCCGGCCTCAACCATGTGTTCAAAAACGCACATACGGTTTTTATGACTCTGATGTTGTTTCTCGTTTGAAAGGTCTTTTAAAATCCTCTTGCACCGACGGCTGTTCTAAACCTTTTGGCATTTTTCCCCGTGTGCAGTTTAGCCTTTAATTCTGTGTCGCAACCTTTCCTGTAGAATTTATTGATGTTCATCCGTATCATCTGCTGTGTCCTTCTAGTCTGAGCTCGAATCCTCTCGTATTTTGGCGAAAAGGAGAGGCTTGTCAGACGTCATCAATTCCGCGCACACCGTGAGCCTGAAGGAGTCATTGCAAGAAGGTCTTGTGCGGAACTTCTCCCATTCTTGCCTTGAGGCTAATCTATGGAGCGCATAGAGTGGCCATAGGTGTGTTAAGAGTCTCTCTTGTGGTTTTATCAGTGCCCATCAAGATGGTGCGTTGTATGGCATCCATTTCCGGGATTTCTTCACTGGTTTCGAAGCCAGTCCATGGCCGGTTTTGACGTTGATCTTTTTATGGCCCGTTTTTCATTGTACGATGTTATTACTATTATATTCACCGTGATTATATCATTATTGTCCAAACTGCGGTCAGCTATACATAACAAGGCTAGCTTGCAAAACTTACTTCTACGGAAGTGAACGCTCGTGTCTTTCAACTTTCTTTCGATTTATTTTACGTTCTTTGCCCTATATCGTTTCCCCTCTCCTCTTTCCTCATTTTGATATGTTATTGTAATGCTTTCCATGTTTTTATCTTTTTGCGTCCAAGCGTTTGTTGTTCAGTTTATATCTCATTCATCCTCTTAATTCTTGTCTTTTTCCCTTCGATCATTTTATCGTTTCTTCTACATGACTAGATTTTGTTTTTGGTAGCTGCACTTAAATTTTTTTTCATGGCTAGTTATTCTTTTTTAGTATCTTCTCTTTAATCCTTTTCTCAAACTTGCCTTCTTCTCAAGTTTGCGAGAGGTAGTCTGGCCTCATCGTGTCACATTGTCTCTTGCCCTGACCGCGATGGTTTGGTAGTACCACCTCAATTTTCATTGACGCTTCTTGTTTACCTCTATTCCATTGTCTGCTTATGTTCTCCATAGAAGCACAGCCTAACCTGTGGCCGGGTCGTTGAGGACTCTTATGTAAATTATTGCGTCTTAGCTTCCTTGGGGGTATCAAGGAAGACATTCCGGCGTCTCTCGTTTCGTGTTCTTGAGTGCGTTTATTCTTTGTTGTTTCGTTTCTGGTTTAGTTTATAAGTATTTTCATTTAATTTCCTGTGGGGCTTTAGAGAAGATGCTAAGTTTTAAGCAGAACGTTTTGTGTGTATGCATATATTGTACTTCAAAGTTGATACCTTGGCATCTCATGAAATACTAGAACAGGTGAGATGCAAAGAAACTTTTGAAATAGTTAAAAAAAAGTAACGAATAAACTAGCGAATGGTTGTTGAAGGACACTGCCCGTTGACGTGTCATTTTTAGTTTTCTGTAAAATGAAACTACTGAGATGACTGTTTGTCTGCCCTCACATCTTGGAACCTACTGGGGCCAGAGGGCTGCAAATTGATATGTTGCTCAGCCACCCTCTAATCATCAAACATACCAAATTGCAGCCCTCTTGCCTGAGTTGTTTCTGTTTTAAGGTTAAAGTTATCCATGATCTTGCGTCTAACACCGCAATAGGTGTCAACAATACAGGCCTCCACCGGGCTGTGGCTGTAAGTTTCACGTGCCGTAGCTGAGGGTTTCATGGGCTGGGGTTGAGAGTTTCATACAGCATTATACTCGTACGCTGTACAGAAAACTCGGTTTCTTCGACGCATTTTTTACTTGTTTTTATACGCAACCACCTCTACTTGGCGACGATCATCGGTGTAAGTATTTAACGTCTGTGGAAGTCGTGAGAGAAACCATAAACAGTGTGTGCAGATATTTGCCTTAAAGTGGAATATTTGTCTTCTGAAGAACATTGGGTGAAGAGAAAAGTAGTAAATGTACAAGATAGAAGAGCGAGACTTCCATCGCTGTTTCTGTCGGGGGAATTGGCCTTGACCCTTTCATGATCGTTGGGCTTAGAGCTTTTTGTCGTCTCTTACAGAACGAGAAAGTATGAACTGATAAACCACAGATTGATAATCAGGAGGGAGGTAAATAGATAGATTGACAAAAAGACGCAGGAAGAAAGAGAGAAATAGAGGCGGAGTTGTTGAAGGAAATTAAGCGGGAAATTTTAGCGTGTCGTTATTGTTCAGGCTCTTCACCTCTTCTCTTCAAGTGTTCGGAGGGAGGCACTTGCCGCTTCCTTCTCTCCCCATTTTGCTCTTCCTTATACATTTAATTTCCCCCTTTTCTTTCAAAGGTCGGCTGAGAAATCCCTTGTACACCTTGCTCCTTACTTAGAGTAAGGCGAGTAGTCGCTTGTACCAACACACCCAAGCCCCCATCTCCACCATTCTCCAGGTCCTTCCGCCCCCTCCTCTCTCTAAGAGTCGGATGAGAAGTCACTTTCATTCTTCTGCCTTTTCTGCTCTCTAAGTATCCAGTTCCTCATTGCCCTAACCCCTTTTTCCTCCTCGTTCCCTGATCCCCTTTTCTCCACCTCTTCTGTGACTCGGTTCCGGAGTGTCTCACTCCTTTTCTCCACCTCTTCTGACTCAGTTCCTGAGTGTCTCGCCCCTTTTCTCCACCTCTTCTATGACTCGATTCCGTAGTCTTTCACTCCTCTTCCATGACTCGATTCCGGAGTCTTTCACTCCTTTTCTCCACCTCTTCTGTGACTCGATTCCGGAGTCTCTCATTCCTTTTCTCCACCTCTTCTATGACTCGATTCCAGAGTCTCTCATTCCTTTTCTCCACCTCTTCTATGACTCGATTCCGGAGTCTTTCACTCCTTTTCTCCACCTCTTCTATGACTCGATTCCGGAGTCTCTTACTCCTTTTCTTCACCTCCTCCATGAGTCAGGTGAGGTGTCACTTCTGTGCCCTCGAATCTGTCGCCTTTCTCCTCCGTAGGAGTCAGGTGAGAGAGAGAGAGAGACGTCGCTCTTGTGGCCTCCTCAAGGTCACCAGATGTCACCTTCAACTCTCTTTTTGGGAGGTCCTGCAACGTCGTCAGAAACGTAGCCAAAGGATTATAGAATACACAAAGTTCGGACTGAATGGAGGATGGAGTGGTAATTGGGTGAAATGGAGAAGGAAAAATAGAAATAAAGGAAGGAAAAGATACCAGCGTCGACTTTTTGATAGCTAGGAAGACCCATGGGAGAGGAGAAAGGAAGAAAAATACGGAGAATTGAAATTGTATAAAAAAAAAAAAGATCTTAGCAGAGCTTAAATTATGATGATAGGTAGACCACGACGAAGACGAGGAAAAAGAAGAAAGATGTATAGGCTAATTAGAATCGTGACAAATGATGTAATAAAACAATAAATGTAAGTAGAAATAACCGAAGGATAATAGAATTGGCACGATGAACGCTGTAAAAAAGAAATCAAGGGGAAATACATTAAAATGATAAATTAAAGCTATGTACGTTATCAGGGAGACGGTGCTCAGGACAGAATGAAGGCGAAGAGAAATGGCGAAGTGAAGAGTAGAGGAAACTTTGAAGAGAGGCTGTAAAAAAACAAGATAAATAGGAGAAGGAACTGAAAATCATCACGACATAATGGAAACAATGCGAAAGATGGAGGAAATACAAAATTGGAAATCAGAAGGGACTAGGAAGAGTTAACTGGAGCAAATAAAGACTCGACCAAAGATAGCGATGAGAAGTGACAGGCGAAGAAATAATAGCAGTGCATAAGGAAGAGAAGCAAGTAGATATTTGAAAAGAAGGGCGAGAGGGAAAGGCGACATGAAGATATGTTGAGGTTACCCGTGGAAGAGAGAATTTTATGTGCTCAGACAAGAAGAGATTGTAAAGAAGAGAGAAGCAAAGTTAACGATAATTAGTATAGTAAATAAACGGTAATTTAAAGATATAACAGCAATAAATAGAAGAGGAAGGCAGAGGAAAATAGGAATAAATAGATTCGGAGAGGAAAAAGAGTGTTATAAAGAATAAAAGGAAGAAAATAGGAGTTAGAAAGTGATAGGTTAGAAAGTGTGCAATAGGGAAATGAGGGTAAGACGAAAGAGGAAAGAAGATAAGAGGAAGTAAGGAAATAAGGAGAAGATATGAATTTATAGGAAAGCTATACTGAAGAGAAGAATTTAGAATAGACAGGTAACATCAAAAAGATGTTAACTGTCTGATTGTAAAAAATAATAATAAAAACGAGTTAAAACTGGGTCAAAAAGACGACGAGAAGCTGAGTTTATTTCATTTTTTATTTGCATTTCGTGTGTCAGGCCGTATTTACATTTTCCTTATTCCAACAACCGCCATTATACACGCACATTTAAGATAGTCCCTCTCTCTCCCGTCGGCCCCTCTCTCTCTCTCTCTCTCTCTCTCTCTTCTCTCTCTCTCTCTCTCTCTCTCATTCGAAGTTGGTTTCTTGAAGGTTAATTTAGTTCCGGTCGTGACGGGACAGAATTTTGTCTTTGGTGCGAGTTTTTTCTTTTATTATTTATTATTTATAACTTTTTTTTTTTTTTTTTTTTTTTGCAATCCAAATCTCCAACTCTTCTATGACTCGGTCCCTGAGTCTCTTTCTTCCTTCGCAGTCAGTGCTTTATACACAACACAACACACATACATACATACATACATACATACATAAATACATATAGATAATATATATATGTATACATGCACCACACACATATATAATGTATCTATGTATGTGTGTGCGCGTGTATGTATTATGTCACCCCTTTATTCCTTGTTTCTTTTTCATACACACAACCAACGCAGTGGAAGTTGCTTTCGAAGCATGAAAGACAAAGAAGGATAGACGTAGCGTCAACATTGAAATCCTCTCAGACTTTGTGGAGCGCATATTTACGCGGAGCAAGAAGGACGTCGTGCTTTTGCAGATCGTTGCACAACGTCAAACAAAAAGGATATTTGGCTGCCTGTCCTGGTGACCATTTTCAAGTTTCATTTTCATTTCTATTCCCTTTTTTATCTTTTCCTTTTGTATTTTGTTTTTACGTACCCGGTTGGCCAGGCTTGGATAAATTTAGGGATTTCCATTTCGTCCTTTATATACCTTTCATGTCAATATTTCTTCGAAAATGTTTTGTTCTTGTCATCCCCGATTTCTTACCGTCTATTAATAAGATCATCATCATTTTCGGGATCTATGTGGTTATGATACAGCTGCTGCTGCTGCTGCTGCTGCTGCTGTGTTCCTCATATTCATTACCTTGTTGGTGTGTTTTTGTTTTGGATGGTCATTTTATTCTTTTAGCTTTTATCATTATCGTTGGTAGTAAGAGTAGCTGTAATAATTGTCTGAAGAGTATTTAATTATCTATTGCATACCTTTCTTTATGTTCAGACGCTGTTTGTTTAAGTAGATCAAAATGATTATGTTTTACTCATCATAAATAGACGATCACTTGTAAATGCATACACGAAGGATTCATAGAATTTATTCATATTCATTCACGATTGGTAACAATTAAAATATCTTCGGATCAATCGAGTTTTCTTTACAGCGTATAATGCTGTATGAAACTCTCAGCCACGACCCTGTGGTAGCCAGTGCTGTTAGCACCTACCATGCTGCCAGACGCACGATCATGGCTAAATTTAGAATTAAATAAAATCAAAACTACTGAGGCTAGAGGGCTGCAATTTGGTATGTATGATAATTGTAGGGTGGATGATCAAAAATAGCAATTTGCAGCCCTCTAGCCTCAGCAGTTTTTAAGATCTGAGGACGGACAGACAAATATCCATCTCAATAGTTTTATTTTACAGGAAACTAAAAAGGAGCTTGACATATAAGCGAAGGATGGACTAAACCACCAGAGGTGAGAGAGACAAGGCCTTTCTTTCAGGCGAAGAAAGTTTGTGGAGTGGGTTTCCTATGATTTCGTCCATGTGGTGAATATTGTGACTGATTAGAAATACAAGGAAGAAAACAGATTTTGACTTCAAACACTTCTATAAAAAAATTAAATTTGAAAATGAACACTGTTTGTTTTTTGCTTATGTTCGTCAAGATTCACAGTCGCATTGATACTGTGTGGAAATAGCGAACATGTTGGTTAGTCCTTCGCACCGTTCATTCCTAGGCAGTGGATTTCTCTCTCTTACCATTTGTTCCTCGAAACATTTAACAAAGTTTATGTACTTTGTCTTTCATCTCCCATTGTACGAGCTGGGTTTTCACATGTAGAGAAGCTCGTGAACGCATGTATTCTTCCAGAGCCGGAATATATATATATATATATATATATATATATATATATATATATATATATATATATATATATATATATATATGCGTGTGTGTGTGTGTGTGTGTGTGTGTACATTTTAGATTGGCCGTCCCATTTCCTTTGCATCTGAGAGTAATATAAGTTATTTTCTCCATCCAGAAGGTAACAATTTAACGGAAAAGGTGTAAAAAGTACGTGATTCAAGAGGTAATAAGAAACAGCTGGAGGCAGTATTGTAAAATGTATTATGTGATATCTCCAATGAAAACATACTCATATATATCTTCAATGTTCCCAGGAAACTTACTTTTACAGGAATATTGAATAAAATGAGGTCCATTATACTGAAACCTGCGATCTCGTTTTTTTAATATAAGAAATTCCTTACTATATTTTGGGAAATTTATCTTTCCCTTTTATAAATGTTGTTTGGAATATCTAGCACAGTCATAATTAAGGGGTGATTGTATGAAATTAATCACAAAACGCTTTTCTAATATAACTCTTGCGATTCTTTGCATTTGTTGTTCCGTCTAGAAATGTACAGAAAGGTTTCAAATTATCAGTATTCCATGACATTCGTGTGTGACGTGGAAGATTTCCTCGAAGATCAGAGACACTTGCCATCATATTTCCTGCTTAGTTGAACTATAAAGATAATGACGTCATGAATCATTTGAAATTGCTGGGTAATATATATTCGTGCAATATATAGTACAGGCTTGACCTAGGCATGAAACTTCCTTTTCATGATTCCTGATAGATGCAGTTCTTGTAAATAATAATGGAAAGATGGGGCCACTCCTTATTATAATAATAATAAAAGGCCGTAACGAAAATTTGAGATTATTGAAATTTCGAAGTAATGAGGAAATATGCAAATAATTGCAGTCTTTACATTGACAAATGACGCTTCCCGCAAAGGAATGTTATTGTCCATTGTACCTTGACAAGAAAATGCTCTGTCATAGGGTCGTACACAATTTCTCTTGAGAAATATTAAAGGCTAGAAGTATTGGGGAACTTGGCATTGGTGCTATGTAATGCAGGAAAGACACGTCTTTCAATAGAGAATTGTTTGTGTCAAAGGACGAATGTCCATATATGCTTTCAAGCGACTGCGGATCGAGAATTTACCAACAGTGCTGTTCACTTCTTTGCTCGAGGTTTTGTTATTTATTTATTTAAGTTGCGGCAATTTTATTTTATAAATATGTCATTTTTTTTACCTATTTGTACAAGCATTAAGATATTAAGTTCCTAAAGTATATCATTTGCTTATGACATATTAATATATTGTTTACTTTTCAGATTCTCATCCCCCTCCGAAGTACTCTTCATTGGTCTCAAGATCGTCGGAGCACCAGCCTCCGTTGCTGCTCCGTCGAACCCAGTGATCTCCTTTGCATCGAAGCGGTCACCTCAGACCACAATGTTGTAACAGATCAACACTGACCCAATCAACACCTATCCTGGAACATTCAGGTTCATCGTCATTTAGTCTCATAGTTTATAAATCAAGAGCAGAGATGGGTGGCGCTATTGGAATGTGGGCGCGACAGGTACTGCTAGCCGTTTTGGGCGTGTGGGCGCTAACGTCCGCCAAGCTGGTTTACGTCGAGGAGAATCTGCCCTTGCCCGTAAGTGGTCCCTGTGTTTGTTTGCTTTTCTGTTTGACGTGTACTCGTCCTATCTTTTTTTTTTTTTTTTTTTTTTTTTCTAATGAACGCTGTAAGGGATTTCATGATATTTGTTTTTAAATAACGTATTATATTTTATACTCATTTGTTCTTTTAAGAGATCTTATTTCAAAATGTTATATTTCACTTCCGATACTTGCCACTATTGAAAATGTTTATGTGATGAATATTATGATTTATTATGGTTACGGGCATCTTCCAGTGATCTGAACAGATATGAAGTATTTCATGTTTAGTTATTCATTTACTTATTATAGGCACCGTTCAGGGTTCGAACCTGGGTTTTGATTTAGAAACACGATAAACAGTCGACTTGGGTAGTTTGGCAGAAACACTTTAGCATATATTCAGGGTTAAGTTATCCCGAAGATGAGTTGAACTGAATACTAAACAGTGTTTGTGGCTTATTGGTTGTACAGTTTAAGATATATATATATTAGGATATATATATATATATATATATATATATATATATATATATTTTATATATATATTTTCTATATATTATATATATATTATATATATATATATATATATTCTTATTAATAGAATCGTACATGCCATAAATGGCGATCTCAGAAGCTATAAAATCTTTCATTATTGCAAGATTATGAAGTATTAGAAAAATAGCTCAACTTATAATCGGTCAGACCATAGGATACCTTCGAGGTTGACTACATATGTATAAAAAATTTTAGGTACTAAATCACAAGCTCACTTGCTACATCCATTAACCGAAATGTCTGGGCTATTTGATAATGTTGCCTACTTAGCCCAGACATTTCGGTTAATGGATGTAGCAAGTGAGCTTGTGATTTAGTACCTAAAATTTTTTATTACATATGTAGTCAACTCTGAAGGTATCCTATGGTCTGACCGATTATAAGTTGAGCTATTTTTCTAATACTTCATAATCTTGCAATAATAAAATATTTTATAGCTTCTGAGATCGCCATTTATGGCATGTACGATTCTATTAAAAATTTTCATGGAAGAACTAGCTGGGTCTGATTTTGTTTATTTATTTTGTTTGTATATTTTTGATGGTTGTCTCTGATGGCATATTAAAAAGCGAGGTGCCGCGTAAAAATGTGATTATGAAAGTGAGAGAAATGGAGCAGAGAGAAGAGAAGGCACAGAGCGGTGAAAGGGTCACTGAGTCCTTGTTGGTCTCGCTTCAGGAAGTCGTCGTAATGATTCTCACGGGGCCTCGTTTTTCACTGTACCCAGTATTTGCAGTAGTGTTTCTTATATGACCTCCACTTCTGACACCCAATATTTGTTGCTTTTCTTAGCTGTCCTCTATTATTCTGGCTAATATTTACAGTTGAAAAGCTGTACAGTTCTTTCGTAATGTCCATTAAGGGGAGGAATCGTGTCCTAATGCAGAAGCCTTATATTTACTGTAGTTTTTGCTCCTAAAATTGTTAGGGGGGAAAATGCGGTGAAAGGGTCCTGGGAATCCTCGTGGAACTGTTAGAGTGATCTTACCTATAATGCCTCTGCATCAGGCTACTGAGGTTTGTTGCAATTTTCAGTAATTTAATGAACAGTAACATTGCGCTCCGACCTTCTCTTTTAGTCAGCCTATCAATCAAAATAGTTCGTTTGATCTATTTTTGACGTCTCTTTGATTATCCCTTATCTTCCCTCTTCCATTTTTGAGGAAGTAAGAAAAAATTCTTGTAGAGCCTCTCTTATTTTCGCTTTAATTTTATTTCGATTTCCTCACGAAGAAGCGTTCCTATTAATGACATTTTTTAATCATCACTGAAATCATTTTTCTCAGATTTTAAATTTTATTATATTTCGTATTTAAATCCTCTTGCTTTGCTAAATAAATTTAGTCATGCTTTCTCCTGCAAAATGGAAATATGTTTTCTCTAAAGGTTCTTTTATTTTTCCCGTGAAATTTATTTCACTTATTAAAATTATCTAACTCTCCTTCAAAATTGTCTTTATGTTTCATAAATTGAATTCTTTTCTTTTCTTGTTCAGATATGTAATTATTAAACAAATTTCCCTCTTATTTTTCATTATTATCTTTAAGAAAACTTATCAATCTTCATTCTTATTCTCTTGTTTTGCTCTCGTTGAAATTCCATTATTTCCTCCTGTTGTAATTTTCGTCTCTACCTACATTGAACGTTTCTTATTCTCTGTTGTATAATGCTTGTTATGTCTTCTTTTTTATCATAACTTTTCCAATTAACTTTCCCGTTGATATATTTTTCTCACCTAAATCTTCTTCTGATATAGATTGAACTCGTCTTATTTTCTTTCATGAAAAATCCCACTAGGTATGGATCACTCTCTAACTTGCTTTGCTGACATAAATTTCCTTGTGTCATTTAATAATTACTATAATTGTTTTTTAACATAATTTCCTTTTTTTGTAAACAAAGAATATATTGTCACTTTCATAGAAGACTTCTTGTGTTTTGCACTTAATCAATTTTCTCTTATTTTCTTTACCAGCAATAAATCTCATCATTTTGACATGCAAATGATCTTATTTCCTCTTCTAACATCAAAAAAATACTTTGCTTAATGTAAGTTCTTAATACCTGTTATTTTCTCTATTTGCATTTTTTTATTGTTTTCTCTAATTAAGCATTCTTGCATTTCCTCTTTCCGGTGTGAAGGGCGTAGAAGCGCCTCCTGGGTCTCCCTGGCCACTGCCGAAGTCCTGGAGTCCTTCCCTGGAGCAGGTGACGATAAACCCGGCCACCTTCGAAATAGTGGCGAACCTCACCGGATGTGACATCATCGATGCGGCAGTGCACAGGTAACATCATTTTGTACGGAGGTGTGGTTCGTGGGACTTTACCTCCGGTAGCAGTGCTATTTTCTTCTTTCTGTATGGCAATAAAACATTCATTAAAGATCAGGACTTTCCAGTACTTTAATGAACGTTCCCGGGCTTTATTTTGACCCAGTGGCACTGCCCCAAGGCATTTAATGACTATTGCAAGGCTCAGTAACGGAAGGTGTTCTTACAATGCTGCCTTCGTCTCTTATCCGGGCCTGGGACCAGCAAGAGTATATTTTGATGGAAAAGCTTACTTCTTATGTTTTGCAAATATTATATATTCGGACGGCGTCGCATATCTTGAAATAACTCGTACGTTCTAACTTGTATAAGCGTTGTCGTCGTTCGAGTGTATCAGTTTTAATGGTTAGTCCTTCAACAACAACAATAATCTGAAATCGAATTCATACTATCCTCATTACTGGTTGACCGATTTTTTCAGTTTGTAAATTGTAATTGTTATAATTAAATATGATGTGCCATTACCGTAGATTATTATTATTATTATTATTATTATTATTATTATTATTATTATTATTATTATTATTATTATTATTATTATTTTTATTCTCTTGCATTCTTTATTGGAAGTTAACTACCCTTTAGCAATATAGTTAAATCTAAAAACTGGTTATTTTTGTCATATACCAAGTTTTAGCATCCATGAGTATGTTATAACGCATTGTGAACAGGTAAGATGTGTGAATAGTATCTGCATTGAATAGATATGAATTTACAATTGTTCATTCTGTACGTGCGTTAATCCAGATGAAACGACTTAGGGATAAAGTATTGGCCTTAGTTCTGAATAGATACCTAATTTTTTTACGTACTGAAATTTCATTTATACACACACACACACACACACACACACACACACACACACACATATATATATATATATATATATATATATATATATATATATATATACATACATACATACATATATATATATATATATATATATATATATATACATATATACTTAAACTTTAAAGACCAATCCCTCCAAGAATGTTGGCAATGAGTTTCAACAAGGACAATTAATATAGTTGCAATCACGGGTTGCGCCAGGTTTAATAGCTCTTACTGGCATAAGGCCAGAGTCATATTAAAGGAACGAGCGTTGTAGATGCTCAGAGGTGAGTCACCAAAGTAATGTTGAATAACTGATGTTTAATTAAATATGATAGAGTGTCAAGTGGGAATGAGAAAATGAAACAGCAGGATGTTTGCAAGAGGGGAAAACTACGAAGACAAATGGAAAGCAGCCATGAATGTCTGATGGATGGTGGAAGACTAGAAGCCGTTGATATGTTAAGTATTTTGGAAGTCGATATAACGGATGATGTTATGATACAAGAAAAGCCTGGATAGTGTGAAAGAGGTGTTGGAAAGGAGTACCTCAGTGTCCTGGATGAAGTGAGTTATATGGTGTATAAGTGTTGAAAGAGATGGTCATGATTTATTTAAACTGTAAATATTACAGTGACTTATTGTTTTTCCTTCTTGGAAGCCGTCTTTTTGGGGCAGTGACACACACACACACACACACACAAAATACATACAGAAATACTTGACGTACAATACAAAATGGTGCATCCCACAGTTCGAGGTATGGTAGCTTGATCCTGTATACTTATTTAGGTGTTATTGTTAAAAAAAAAGAGTCTTCCTGGTCCGGATGGCAGTTAATTTAGACGAGAGGTTTGCTACTCATTAACTGCCATTGTAACAGAAAAACATGTGGATACGCGCTACAATTTATTCATTGAATAATGATTGTACAGACTTGGTGTAGTAACGTTCCACTTTTGCTACTTAATATTTTTCTCGCTTTCATGTGTAGATCTAATCAGTAATACTGTTGTTTTCATTTACTTCAAATGTGTATCTGTTCCTTAACCTACCAGATACAAAAGCCTGACCTTGATTGACCCACTGGGGGCCAGCGATCCGGACCTTCCAGAGCTGACGACCTTGCATGTTATTGTGACGTCAGGATGCGACCACACTCCACATCTCAATAGCGACCCTAATTATGAATCGTGTAAGTGTACTCTCTCTCTCTCTCTCTCTCTCTCTCTCTCTCTCTCTCTCTCTCTCTCTCTCTCTCATATGTACATCTATTTTCACGTATTCGTACGCATATTAAAAAAATTGAAAAACATTCTTCGAAAATGGCTTTTATTCATATATAAAATATGATTTTGTAAGGATGAATTTTCCTAAATGCTAAAGCTCTTAGAATGGGTACGAATGAGTGTGTTTGTGTTAATGAGATTTATATGCCCTTTATTTTCAGATGTCTTAGATATAGCCGTTGTGGGCGGGGTCCAACCAGAAGGCGAAGACGAAGAGCCCGTCGAAGGGAAGGAGAGACTCGGGGAGGGCGTGGCGTCCATTATGGCCAGTACAGTATGGGGCGCCCTCAGGGGCCTGGAGACCTTCTCCCAGCTCGTACACCTCACAGAACCTCAACATGGACAGGTACCAACGCCAGAGCCTTATCAGCCCATGGTAAGTGAATCTCTCTCCATTAATATTTTCGGCAGGGAGCAGAACCTCTCTCTCTCTCTCTCTCTCTCTCTCTCTCTCTCTCTCTCTCTCTCTCTCTCTCTCTCTCTCTCTCTCTCTCTCTCTCTTTGAGCGAACTGTTGAACCTAATATCAGTTTAAGGCGAAAGATTTCCGTGCTTAAACAAAAAGACAGTCAGCTTAGTAGCTCGATGGTTAGTGTACCAACTGAAGTACATAAATACACGCATATTCAACCTGAAGCCTTAGTTTTTTTTTTCAATATGGGAGTGGACTTAGAGAAAAAACAAGTCAACAGTCAGTGCCACGTTTGTCCTTTTAACTACTGCATCAGGGTAGATCCTTTGTTTAGAAAACTTCCGCAACTCCAGCAGTTTCGTATACCGACAAAGACAGACCTCTCACTCTCAGCCGCCTCCCGCCTGCCAGTTTCTTGCACAGGCTTCCTCTCCCGCTTCCTGGTTATCAAAGTTCCTTTCATTGCAACGCCTTTTGCTTCTTTCAGCCAGCACTTTCTCGGTCTTCTCCTGTTTCCTACTCGTGATAAGATAAACCTTTTTAATGACTTGTAGCGTTACCTCTCTAAGTGCCCTAACAACTCAACCGGCTGCAGTCCTTCCCTCACTTCTGCTAACCTTCCATCACATCTTGGAGTTTTATCTCGATTTGTAAAGATAATAATAATGTAATGATGTTACTATTATTATTGTTATTCAGAATAAGGACACGATCATAGGAAATTAAACCTAAACTTCATTAACATCCAAGGCTAACTTCCACAGAATAGAATGCCCACATCTATGAAAGAGAAAAAGAGAAACAGCCAAAAAGTAAAGTTAAATAAACAAATGGATCATTATATAAGGATAAACAACAAATCAGTAGTAAAAAAGTACAGAATTAATAAGACATATTAAACGATGCTTTCATGTACTTCTTGAAGTATAAGTATGAAGATTGCTGTTGAAAATTGCTGATTGAAATGGAGCCTACGGAAGAGGCTAAGCAACGTTTCCCGGTAACAGTATAAAATTCTAAATCATAACTATCGTGAATTTGGAAGTTTTGCATTAAGGCCTACTGGCTAACCGACAGAGAGGAGTCATGAAGGGGAGTTTGAACAAGTGTGGACCAATGTCTCTGTCATAAGCAGCACATATGTAACTTGTTAGATTTTGAAAGCTTCACAAATACCTAGTTATTTCCTATATTCAAATAAACTGCCAGGAAGTCAGTTTCTAGATTCAAGCAAAACTCTCCTGCAATTTCGGAACGGAGGTTGTATAGTACAATTGGGCCTCGTCTGAAAACAAAAACGTCAACCTATTTGGAAAACAGAACCGAGAAAATTACGAAATAAAAAGATATTGGAAACCGCCATGTTGATCTCTTCACCTCAGCTGTCTACATATCCTAGAATACTCATTTTTACAACATCTACACGTCATTTCAGCGCCTCAGTGGCTAGGTCGAAATGGTGTTGGCGTGCCACCTCGGTGGCCGCGACTTCGATTCTCGGGCATTCCATTGAGGAGTAAGAGATGTGTATTTCTGGTGCTAGAAGTTCACTCTCGACGTGGTTCGGAAGTCACATAAAGCCGTTGGTCCCGTTGCTGAATAACCACTGGTTCCATGCAACGTAAAAACACCATACAAACAAACAAACAATCATTTCCATGGAGATTAGGGTTCATATAGCCGAATGCTTTCTTCCGACGCTTATGTAATTTATCATGTTATCAACAGTTAGAATTGATTGTATAGCAGCAGACTTGTGAGAGATCACTTTTTTAACTTGCCGAATGTTACTTGTCCAAATTGCTTCATAGCGAAATACTAGGCTAGTCACATAATTTCTCCTCTCTTCTATTTAAATTATTTTCGTTTATATTTAAAGAAGTTATAACTCATTTATTCATTTTTTTTTCTTATAGTACCGCCTAAACGTTACTAGAATCGAGGACGAACCCAGATTCCCGCACAGAGGTCTACTCCTGGACACCGCCAGACATTTCCTTCCAAAGGATATCATGCTCAAGGTAGTATTATTATTATCTTTGTTTGCCCTTGCACTAATGTCAAGCTTCTTTCGTTTTCTTTAATTAAGGCTAGATCGACTTTGGCTCGTTTTCTTTGATTGAGATTATGCTTTCGATGAGATTTGTTGTGTTATTAATATACGCCTCAGCTTTTGTAAAACTTTAAGAATTCCTTCGTTATTTTGCAGGTCCTGGATTCCATGGCGTGGAATAAGTTGAACGTCCTCCACTGGCATATCGTAGACGACCAGAGTTTCCCCTACGAGTCGAGGATCTTCCCGAACTTGACACAGCATGTAAGTTTTAGTCAGTTTTTTCTTTTTCTTCTCCATTTATTGTTTGTAATTATAAAGTAAATTATTCGCGAGTCCATTAATTTATATTTTAGAGTCTGGCAATATTCTTCCGAAGGATATCGTGTCTTTAATTATAGTAACTGTGGAAGATGATACTTGTAACTTTTTATTTTTGTCAGATTTTTTTATTTCATATTTTACTTCTTATTTTTATTCTCGGCCCACTCCATCATAGTAGAAACTCAAAAGGGTCGCGCCTCGAAAAAAAAACCTCTCAATTACTGTTCCTCGGTTGCTGAGACTGGAAACGTCGATGGTCTTCTAAGATCGCCATTTTCCCGCAATCAGACATTCAGTTTTAAATTTCAGCTGTTTCATTCCCATCCATTTCTTACTCATGAGATCACAGTTGATTTGCAACCACACGAAATCAGTGTCCATATTCATTTCTTCTCTAATACAATCAATCTCTTCACAAGACAAAAATAAGAAAAATAAGCCTGAGTATAATACAGTTGAATAAAATTGGAAAGTCATGTAAGTAACCTGTTATATAACCTTTATTCACAGGGAGCGTACACTCCTCGACACGTTTACACTCAAAAGGACGTAGAAGACCTCGTGGAGTATGCCCGGTACAGGGGCATTCGCGTCATACCCGAATTCGATACCCCAGGACATGCTCAAGGCTTTGGGAAGGCCTTCCCTCGTGAGTACTAAAATTGCAACAACATTTTGATAACTTGCAGAAGTAAATTGACTTCAGCTGGTTCAAGTCAGTGTCACTAATTTACAATTTAGGCCTGCGACTTCAAAAATTGAGATGGTCTGGACATGTAGCAAAAACCGAAGAGAGCCGTTGGCCAGTAAAATAGTAAAAATAGAAGCAGTGAAGAGGATTCCTTTCACATATAGCCCCGTAAAGTTAATATCTGGACGTTAACGATGGTCATTTTGCGCTTTGTATTTTGTTTAAAATCCAGCAAATTTCTTTTCTGAATTTCAAGGGACTTGGGTATCGTAAATAGTAATTCTATGAATTACTTTGTGAAAGGAATTCATAGACTCCAGAGAACTTATGTGGAGCATTATATATTAAGTCCAAATGATTAAGTTTGTAAGTTGGGCTGTGAAATTTTAAACATAAAGCATTACAAAAACGACAGTTCTGGCGCTTTTACATCCATTGATGTATTTCTGTTTAAAAACAACATTGTTAGAAACTGCAAGGAAAACCTGGACCTTGAATTTGTCGGGTTACCCTTATCCCGTGCTTTCTGTATCCCTTGGGTGGTCTTTTTCAGATGAAAATCTTGGAATTGGATCATGATTAGAAATACGGAAAGGGTTTATTAAATTAGCAGTTTTTCTGGCTTAAAGAAAACTTTTTAAGACTGCGATAATTCTTTTTTTTTTTTTACCCCTCGCTGGTCAGGGTGGGGTTTCATTGTGACTTATTAGGTTGCATCAACTGTATATAAGGGTAAGTTCTGGTTCCATAACACCTGTTAAAAAATCAGTGCCTTAAAAACGAAGAAGAAAAATAAGACCCTGAATAATTGCATATTGACTTGCTCTCTTTCATTACCCCCTGCCGTGCTCAGATATCCAGAAAACTAGATCAATGTTGCTAACAGGTGGCTATTGTGGGCATAATGGTTCTTCCTTCTAAGTCCAGAGAGTTCGTGCATTACTTTTTATGCTCAGTAAGGCCTTCTTGAGTACGTGCAATTCATGCCATTTGGTTTTTATGTGGACTAACAGAATGATAGTTGCACCCTATTCTTTTCCAGAGTGGATTTTTATTTATTTATTTATTTATTTATTTTTTGTGAGACCAATAACTTTATTCTTTGAAGGAAATGTGTGAATCATATTTGTGACATTGAGATTGAATATATATAATAAGTTGGTTCTAGTGAATAATGACAATTGATATGCATGTGTGTTAGCGATGTTTTACATCCTTCTTAATAATAAAGACTTAATTCATCAGTATCTGCATATTTTGCGAATATTATCGAAACAATAACAGAATTTTGTGAAGGGTAAAATGCGATTGAACGCAACGTTAAACATGGCGCCATTGTCAAATACTAAGCATTACTACTTTGATCAGCAACAAAGGATACCTAGCGCTCTGATGCCAGGGACGGTATGTCATGATGAGACTCGAAAGCAAATCGAGTAAGAGTGAACATCTTATCTATGAAAATTTAATTTCGACAGATCTTTTAACCCCCTGTTTTGGCGATGGGAGGACAGCTGGAACTCCTCATTATCCTTATCATGCAGCTTATGAGAACTTCGATCCCACCAACCCACAAGTAAGTAATTATATATATGTATGTATGTATATATATATATATATATATATATATATATATATATATATATAAAACAGTGGACAACGATGACGTAATACATCTATTGTCTAACAGTATTCAACTTTAGCAATGGATCTTTGAACTGATGTGATATTCATAGAAATATCTTGTATAAAGAATATTTTTTTTAAATATTATTTATTCATATCAGCTTCTTACCTTGCATGGTACATTACCTGATATTTATATTCTTTAATACCATTTATTATTATTTAATGGATAGTATTTTTAAAGCCTTTGATTGAATTCTTGATCGTAGTTATGGGTTGATAATTGTTATTTAATGTTTATTGACATTATTTTCTGTTTATTTACACATGGCGTTATTAAAATAACTTCTGCATAATATGTATCATACGCAAAACTGAAAGAATTTTATTGATTAATTCAGCTTTATAAACAGACGTCCCAACAACAGTGGCCATCTTTGCAGAAAATCCATGACATTTTACGAGGTCATTTTTACTGTCATAAAGACTTCATAAAAATTACCGGATGAAATTGTTCACACATTTATATACAAATGTTTATAGGTTTGAATTGCCATCTTTTTCTATGTTTGATATTCCAGTTAATAATTTTCAGCCATGATGACCAAATCATTTAGTCTACTTAAACAATTGTCTGACAGTGGATCTCATTCACAGGTATACGAGTTTCTGAAAGCCTTCTTGGTGGATTTGAAACACACCTTCGTCGACGGATACATCCATCTTGGACTGGACGAGGTAGGTGTCATCTCTTGAGTATTTATACACACACACACACACACACACACACACACACACACACACACATATATATATATATATATATATATATATTATATATTATATATATATATATATATACAGGCGGTCCCCGGGTTACGACGGTTCCGGCTTACGACGTTCCGAGGTTACGACGCTTTTTCTTAAATATTCAATGGAAAAATCCGTCCTGGGTTACGACGCTTGTTCCGAGGTTACGACGCTGACGCTTCCAACGCTCCGAGTTAACGACGCTTTTAAAAAACGCATACTATGATAAAAATCCTTTATAGTTTAGCACAGTATATTAATAAAATAAGTTTCTGGTTAGATTACAACAAAAATTTTGAGATTATGATGATTTTCGACACTTTTTATGTTGTATTTTTCTATGTTTTTTAGTGACGCCTCATATGCGGAACTAGTTTCCGAGCGAATGAATACATACTAGTTTACATATAACAGTCCAAAAGCGCAAATAATGAAAAAAATCATTGCTTGTTTCCAGTAATAATAACAAAACGAAGTTTCTGGTTAGATTACAACGCAAATTCCAAGTATCCAAAGAGAGACATTATCCAGTAATTTGATCAGAGAGAGAGAGAGAGAGAGATGAGCGAGAGAGAGAGAGAGAGCGCTCTTCCGACGCTCCGAGTTAAGGACAGAGAAGTGTTCGTTTCGTTAAACGGCTACTGACGACTAATAATATAAGCCTATTTAAAGATACGTTTACTTTAATTAGTCTATATGATACGTAAATAGTAATCAACTGTTCTTGTAGCCCTCAATATTTGGCAAAATCGAAGTATCCAAAGAGAGACATTATCCAGTACGTAATTTGATCAGAGAGAGAGAGAGAGAGAGAGAGAGAGAGAGAGAGAGAGAGAGAGAGAGAGAGAGAGACGCTTTGGCAACAATGGTCTCGGGGGTTTTTATAGCTTCCTTCTGCTTGATGATCGTGGATATTGTAGAAGGATTTCGACCATACTCGTTTGCCAAATCGACGATACGAACGCCACGTTCATGCTTTGCTATAATTTCATGTTTTGCTTCCATCGAAATCATTTTCTTGGGTTTTTTCTTATCACCTGCTTTGTCTTTAGCTTTGAGACCCATGGTTAATAATAAAATAGACAAAATAACACGAAAAATAGGCACTAATACAACGAACTAAACAACGACGTGTTAACATGCAGCACCAACAAACAAACAGACTGAACGCCATTTATCGGTCGCCTATACAACTAACACTCATCGCAAAATCGTATCTCAAATATTTCGTTGTATATCAAAGCTTGTATTTTCGCAAATTTTCTGTTGTATCTCAAAACATTCATATATTAGGGCAATCGTATGTCAAGTTTCCAATGTAATTTGATCAGAGAGAGAGAGAGAGAGAGAGAGAGAGAGAGAGAGACGCTTTGGCAACAATGGTCTCGGGGATTGACGTAACGTTTATTTTCTGAACAGATAGGACAGAGAAGTGTTTCGTTCATTAAACGGCCTCTGACTCATGGCAGGAAATGTTTTGTTGATACTAATATATAAGCCTATTTAAAGATACATTTACTTTAATTAGTCTATATGATACGTAAATAGTAATCAGCTGTTCTTGTAGCCCTCAAGATTTTGCAAAATCACTCCAGGTTGTACATAAAACTTCAAGAATGTAGTGTCACCAGAGGATTACAATAGTTTTTACCTTCAAGAACCAGCATTCTTTTATGAAAATAACTCCAGGTTGTACATAAAACTACAGGAAACAACATGTAGTGTAACCAAAGGATTACAAGTAAGGTTTTTATAACTTTTTATTAGTTTGAGACATATTTCCAAGCGTCGTTCCGGCTTACGACGATTTTCGGCTTACGACGCGTCTCAAGAACGGAACCCCCGTCGTAACCCGGGGACTGCCTGTATATATATTATTTAATTTAAGGTTATGTCCATACTCATAGAATGAATTCTGTCATATGAGGTTTTTCTATTTTGAAAATATCCAGATCGGATTAGACACCTCTGTGTAAGATAATACCGTGTTACTGAATCTTGTGCCGTGGTACTTGACTCTTTGCGCCTTATTGCAGGTCTTCCTGCCCTGCTGGTCGAGCTCTCCAGTCGTGAGGGCCTTCATGGCCCGCCACAACTACACAGAGGTGAGGCAAGTGGAGCAGCACTACGTGGAAAAGGTTCTGGATCTGGCCCAACTGACGCCTATCAACTACGTCACCTGGCAGGACCCGGCTGACAGAGGAGTTCAGGTAAGGAGACAAAGGATTTCTCGCGTCATGTTGATTGTGATTTATTGTTCTCTCTTACTCAATCCTCCTTTCATTATATGGATTCGGTTATTTCTCCGATCTCTTTCTTTCCCTCTTTTCTTCTTTATAATCATATGTTTCCAGTTTTGCTGTTATCTTTATTATTTATTCTCTTTGTAAGTTTTGGATATATTAATTCTATAATACTGTATACATTATGGATTCAGCGCTTACTGAAACGAAGCCTTTCCCACCTATAGTTATTTTTAGTAATGTTATAGCATTGCCCTTACCCGTGTTTGGTTACTGCCCTCCAAAGGATGACTCAAAAGGTTTGTGCGCGGATTTTTACGATAATTCTATAGTGGAATAGATTTTGAGAGAGAAAGGAATATGACATTTTAGAAAGGACCTTTTTGGGTGTGCATTACGTATCTCATAGGAGATTTGTATCTCCAAGCATTCTTGTGTACCTATTTGGCTGAGTCTGAGCGGTGCAAAGGAGGTCTTCAAAGACTTCTCATAATTCGATACTATTTTTTTCTGAATTCACTGATAGAGCATTTTATGTTTCACGAACAGATGGCCAACACCAGCGTCGTTCAAGTCTGGAAGGACGAGTCTTTGGCCCCCAACAACATGAAAGGATGGCGCGAGTACGTTCACGACCTGACGGAGAGAGGCTATCAGGTCATCCTCTCCTCCTGCTGGTACATCAACTACATCACCTATGGACCAGATTGGAGGAACTTCTACAAGTGCGACCCCACTGATTTCCAAGGTAAAGGACGATTGCATTTGTTTTCCTTTGTTCCTTATCTTTGGGATCGGGAGGCAAGTTGGTGCATCATATTGCAAGATATAAATGGAACTTTTTGCCAGTGTTTATTATTAGCATTATTATTCAGCCAGTCCCTCGAAATGAACTTTTCATTTGAATGGCCTTTTTCTGTTTATAAACAATATCAAGGCATCCTCTAATATGTTTATTTTCAATAATTTGGATAAACTTACCAAACATTTTCCAAAAAATTATTAAATTTTTCTGGCAACCGATTGCTATTTGAATGTTATAATTTTATCTCATATTTATTTATCATTTATCTTGTGCTTCACTTGTTCTTTAATTTATTATATTTGAGTCTATTTTCTTTTGCAAAATTCCTACATCTACCATAGTGCATTGCCATATCATTTGCTTCCTTTGCGTTTTGTATATTATTCTGATATAGTACAGATGATATCTACTTCTAACAGTGTTGGTATCATACAAAAGTCCTCTCAGTATTTGACAACTGGATTATTTATTCTAGCGAAGAAGCTATGTACTTTCAAAGTCTAGATAAAAGCAGTGAACTTTTGTGTATAGAGTGGATGTCCTGATATAAGTATATATTCTTTTATTTCCCCAAACATATTCAGCATACTCCAAAATTAAGGACAATAAGCCACATCCGCCAGCCCTGTGAGCTGCCAACAATAGATACATAGTGGGATGCTTCATAAATTTATGTATTAACAAGTGAAGAAATACCTCTTCGAATATTTGCTACATTTCCATATGAAATAAGTTCAGTATACCATACAAATTTTCCTACAGAATTGCCGTCGACTAAAACAAGCTGAAATATGGTGTTTCAACTAAAATTTTGTTTCTTGGTGTTTTACTCTACAGGAACAGAGGAGCAAAAGAAGCTAGTGTTGGGAGGTGAAGCAGCAATGTGGGGTGAATACGTCGATGCAACCAACCTCTTGCCTCGACTTTGGCCCAGAGCCTCTGCAGCAGCCGAGAGATTGTGGTCCCTCCCTCTGGCAGAAGCCCCCTCAGTAGAAGACGCTGCCTTCAGACTAGACCAGCACCGCTGCAGAATGCTAAGGTACTGACCTTTTTTCTAGTTTATTTTTTATTTAATTAAATAAGTTAAAAGAAATATACTTTTGTAGTGGTCTTATAGGCATTGTTTTCTCTGTTTATTATTGAAGTAGACTCTTATAGTTGAATTGTTTCGAATTGTTATGTCGTACATAATCATACTATTTACTGTCAAGTTTTTTTTTTTAGATCTTTGACGTTTCAAGTATATGCTCTCTCTCTCTCTCTCTATATATATATATATATATATATATATATATATATATATATATATCATATATACTCTATATAATATATATATATATATATATATTATGTATATATATATATATATATATATATATATATATATATATATGATATATATATATATGTATATAACATATATTATTTAATACATTATATAATATTACTCTATATAGATAATATAATATTTCTATATACGTATATATATATATATATATTATATATTAGATTAATATATAGATATATATATATATATATATAATATAGATAGGATTACATACTGGGGTGTCGAAAGAATTCATTGATTGACATCCATGTACATAAAGCGCTATACCTGAATATAGCATAAGAAAAGGACTGAAAGCAGTGTCACAAATGTAAAAGAAGCAAAACTAAAATAAAACTAGAAACTGCGTATTACAGCAATAATGCTTATAAAGAAAGAGTAGCTTATAAATAAGTAAAGTGAATTCCTCAAACTTTGGAAGTTGCTGAGATATTTTTAGTGCCCAAAGACCCGTGCATCGGTGATTGGAAGTGAGGAGTGAACAGAAATTAATTGGCTGAATTCAGCTAATTAATCTGATTGTTTTACTATATACCATATGGTTTTCACTCATCTCATCCTAAAGGATATGAATTTAAACGAAATTATTTCACTGGTTCTCAGAAGACAGTGTTTGGGCAGACTTTCAGACACTCTTAAATCTGAGTTAAACTTATCCCGGAAGATGGGAGACCTATCCCACATAATGGTGACAGCTTTCTTCAAATTCAAAGTACCAGAATCTGTAGGGCAGCAACGGCTCATAAGATGCAGCTTCCCTTTAAAGAAACTAATGGAAAACTTGGTACCACTTAGTAGCCCTCCAGTTATTAGTAATGCAACATTGGTCAGCTTTGACGGAGGACAACTAACAGAAAGTCGCTTTGATTATAAATAATAGGAAGGCCTGATTCAGTGCAGTGCCCAGTTTCTTAGGAATGCCCCAGCTTCAACCTATGTAAGAACTTTTATTCACAGGCACATCTTTTATGCCAACGTGTAACACGACAGTGAACTTCAAAAGAAGAGAGGTCACATCACTTGATGTTAGATGCTTTGCCAACAGTTCACAGCCTTTAAGGATACAGGCTAATTGACGGTGCACAGCAATTTGATTTCCTTGACACCCATTCCACCAGGAAATTTAACACAGGTCCTATTCTGAACAGGGACCCAGAATAGGCGTTCTTGCTATACTCAGCTGTCTTAAATTATTTTCCTATACCTGAAACTACAATTGCCTGTTTCTCTCCTGTTCATTCTGTTCAGCGTTCTAATGGGCAACGCCTTGGCATCCAACGATATTTAGCTGACCCTGGTCAGCCCTCCATGACCGTAACAAGACGAGTATTCTGACCCTGTTACTCCTGATTGACATCCTCAGTTAAACTGTCACAATCAAAGACCATTCATGAAAATTATTTTTGGATTAAGTATTAACAAGGAATCTCTCACTGGAAAGAAATCCACCACAATAATTCTCTGCAAGCACAAGCAGGGAATGTTCCGTTCATTCACCGGGGTTAGCTCGCATTTCTCTTCATCTGGAAATCAACAAACAATCTTTCTCAACCATACAATGATTTTCAGTTCAACTTTATCTGAAAGCATGTATATTAAAAAAAAACAGATCTCTGTTGCCTACACCTCAGCTCTGTTCTAGTGTAAAGTGATGTTCCACCTTGAAAGTGTGGCATGATACAAACCCCTCATCGAAACCCCATGACCTTTGGGACAAAACAGTGACTTGTTCAAGGTACTGGTCTTGTGTTTGCCTCTTCCAGTCTCTTATTACTATATTCCAAACTCAAATCCCACCCAGGAACTGTTACTATTCCCTGTTGGATCACTGAGTATGGGAAGGAACTTGACAAAGATACATTCTCGTCTCTTTTCCAAGCTATTAGGAAATAGTGTTGAGGACAAAACACTGCCCCTATAAGTTTATGTTCGTCAGATCACTATCACTTCACCAGAAGCCATTATCCAGTAATTGTTTTGAGAAGTAATATGTAGGTTGTAGCAGTCAGCACCGGCTTTGAAACATCATATCAGTTATCTAGAGTCAGTGTCCACTTGGCAAAAGATATGTCCACCATTTTCAAACAAATCTAAAAACTTTTTTCACACAACAGCCAGAGTAATTGGATGATTACTTCCCCTATCCATTATGTTTGTGACTTTCCTAACTATTATATCAAATGACATTCTCTCCCATCTCTGTTACTCACATGTGCCGTATAGGATGTAGGTCTTTTAAGCATTCTTACACCACTGGCACATCCTCATTTGTTATCTCTACCCTCACTGCCATACTTCTTCAGGTTCCCAGCTTCTCAATATTATTGTCTCTACTGACCAGACATCCTTTATATATTAGCTGTGGGAACCCATTCACTGCAGTATGGATCTCTCTCCCTACAGTTCTTTTCTCCCTATTCCTTAATTCGAAGTGTACTACTCAGTTAAGTTTATGTTTAATGTTTCTTAATATATAAAACATTAGGTTTTGTGTCGAGGTCTTTTTTTGTATCAGCAATGATTGAACTACTCTCTCCAACACTAAAACAACAATGAGTGATAGTTGTTAGAATCATAACACCTCGGCTTGATAAACAGCAATTACCGTTTCTTTCTCGAAATATAACTAAATAAAGCATTTAATTGGATGAAAATCTCATGTTATTTTATTGTCATTTACAGAAGCATAGTTGTGTGTAACATTGTTTCATTTAAAATTACTATTTACTTTCCTTTAAAATGACTATTTACTTTCCTCCAGACGCGGTATTCCTGCACAACCAATTCTCAACGGCTTTTGTGGGGAGTGGGAAATCCCTCAAGCTATAGAAATGTCTACACCTCCACCACCTACAACACCATCCACATCTTCCACAAGCACTACTACAACTACCACAACAACAACACCATCCCCTCCAACTACTGCTTCCACTCAACCACCTGCACCACCATCTCCTGAGACTTCAGCCACAACTACGACTGCGACACCCCAGGCAACACCCCAACCAGCTGTAGCAGCTCCATCTCAAACTGCTGACTCTGCTGTACCTCAGGAAAACCAGCAACCGGATCAGAATAATCAGCCTGCAGCAGCAGCAGCAGCAGCACCAGAACAACCAGCCCAACCTGTTGATGCTTCTGTTCCTGCTCCTGCGCCTGTGGCTCCTGCTGTTCCAGAATCTGTGCCTGAAATTGTGACTACTGCAGCTGTTCCAAGTCCTCCAGTAGCACCTTCGGATGGTGCAACGAACACCATGGTTCAAGATACTCCAGCTGCTGGAGGTGCCGCCCCTCAAGAAGTACCCACTGCAAACGAGGCCCCTGCCCCCCAGGCTTCATGAAACTAATGCTTGTGATATAATAGCATGTCTGTGACCGCTTAGTCTGTCTTGTTCATATACGTTCATGTGCTAATGGAAAAATTGCCTGTTGGATAGACGTTCAGAACTGTGGAACCAGAGGGATTTGACCGTTTCAAAGTTGATTTTGAGTCACTGGAAAAGTAAAGATGTGTTCATTGCATTGCACTTTTGCAAAGTGTTATGAACATGATGCCTTATTCATTGATAAATATTTGTTCGCTTTTTATTCTATTTGTAACTTGGAAGCAGAGGTAAAATGGTATTGATACGCTGATAGACAGTTGTCTGTTGATCCATTAGCTCCCAGCAGATTGTGATAAATATAGACCTAGTAGAGATCCTCCTCAAAATGTTATATCCTCGAGTATCCTCTTCAGGAAGAAGAAGAAGATACTACTGCATATTGTCGAGCCGCGGCGGATGGATGGGATCAGAACCTATTCACACCTGGCATATAAACCAGATTATATTTCAAAACTATGTCAGCTGTCTCTGAAGTTCTTCATGCCCACTTATTCTTTCTCATTCATTCGACTTATTTAATTAAAAATAAAATTCAACATTTTATATAAAAAATAAAAAAAATTAATGTAATTTTTTTACATAAATGCTTCTCTTGTAGCTTATGGGCCCATGGAAACAAGGAAAAAAGATGTGCTAAATATCCGAAAAACATATCGTTGCATTATCATCATCACCTTAGTTGTTATTATTATTATTATCATCATATGTATGAGGAATTTACTCTGTCAATATAAGTATTTTTAAGTATCTATTCTCAGATATGTTGAGTAAGTTTCTCCAGCTTGTTCATATACCTACTCAGAAGAATGAGTGTATATTGTGAAATGGTGCACATTTTTATTTTGTACTCGTGTGTCTTGGAATTTTGTCCAGAGGTTGAGAAAAGGACCAGCGGTAAATAAAGCAGTATGCCAAATGCATCGCGGGACAGCTGAGTCGCGTGATGCGTCTTTCCCTTGTCCCATACGCGAATGGTTCACGATCGACTTTTGATTGAGAATCATTCCTCTCTCAATTATGTTAATTGTTGTGTTTTTTATATCAAGGTATTTGTGCATTAATTATTAAACTCACTGAATCTTCATCGCTGTGTTTTTTTTTTCTTTATTCGATATGAAAGTTGTAGTTTCCCATATTGGTTATGTTAGGCTTTTGTCTGTGAGCAGCTATGCGCTCACACAGTAATAACTATACTTGAAATCCTTGTTTTGGCTTACCGAGCTGTTATGACATCTCTTTTCCCTCATCGTTAATATTGTACCTTTTATCAATCATGGCTTTTTTTTCTGTTACAGTTATGCGAGCGCCAATGGACAAATATATCTGTTCTATATTATATTTATCTGGAGAATCACACTCAGCTACTGTCATTGCCGTGTTTCAGCGTCCTTGTTTTCGTGTAAATAGAACTTCCTAATGGAAACATCGTCAGCGCAGAGTATCCCGAAATAGTTTTTGTGTTGTGATTACCGGGGAGTGTTTGGAGAAGTGTTGAAAACCAGTGACGCGTTTTACGAAACAAGATAGATAGACTTGCAGTAACAGCAAATTTCCGTCCCTTTGTAACTAATAAGCATTTTGAGAAGTGTAGCCTAATTGCAGCTGACATTTAGTTTCCATGTCCAATTCTTTCTGAAATGGGAGTAGCCTACGTTAGTCGTAAACAAAGCTTGCGAAATATTGAATCTCTTTCCGACATCTTAGACGTGTAACAACGCTGCTTTTTTTTCTCTTCTTTTTTTTTCTTAATTGTAATGGGTCCGTGACAAGAAATGGTTACTAGAAGAAAACTGTATATGTTTAGGAGGTATCGGTGCCATACAAATAGAATCAGTCAGAACCTAAGGTACCAAAAGAACTGTTTTGGATTTTTTTTATTATAAAGAATGTGGGGGGGAAATTATCAATGATTAATGAATTTATGAAGATGATAAAGTGAGTAACAATTCAAGATCGTAGATTGGTTTGTGGAACATCATCGAAATAGGAAATTGGCAGGTGTATATATAGCAAGTAGACCAAATTAATCACACGGAGACGATATCGTTCAGATTAGAATTACACCACTTGGGTCTCGCCGGGCTGCAAATAGAACTTGACTCAACCGAGAGAAACTACAGCGATATCTTGAAAAGAAAACTTGAAGGAGTTACTTAGCCTCATCTGTGGCAGACCAAACTAGCATCATTTAACCTAGCGCCTCAGTGCCGTAGTTGGTATGGTGTTGGCGTCCCACCTCGGTGGTCGCGAGTTCGATTCTCGGCCATTCCATTGAGGAGTATTTCTGGTGATAGAGGTTCTCTCTCGACGTGGTTCGGAAGTCACGTAAAGCCGTTGGTCCCGTTGCTGAATAACCACTGGTTTCATGCAACGTAAAAACACCATACAAACAAGCAAATCTAACCTGGGGTCAGACTCTCTTCTATTCCACCACTACTAGCAGATGATGGTAGATCGGTTACTTGCTGTAAAGAAAATGAACTCCTTCATCAAGCTTTTGAAGAAGCAGTCGGCTGAGGATGTTCCTCTCCCTGGCACTCCTCATCCCAAACCTACTTATACAAAATTTGCATCTTGCTCCAGGGATGTTAAAGAAAATCTAGATAATCTTGATAGCTGGGGTGGAGAAGATCCTGATGGTTTCTTCCCTATGTTTTTTTTTTTTTTTTAGTGTGTTGTCTTCCAAGATTAGTAGATTCTTAACATTTTAATGGCGACGTATCTTCTTTGCGGATGAGGGCAAGCTTAGACTTGTTTTTATGCCACTAGTTAAGTCTGTGGAATTCATAGGATTGGTAGTTGAGAGTCAATAAGCGTATATAAGGCAGTTAGGTATCTGCGATTTTCTTTTAGACTTGGCACACTATTTGCAAGGGAACCGTGGTAATGGTTTTGAGTAAAGAGTAATTCAGATAGATTTTAGTGTCGCTTTCGATTTAATAAATCACATGGCACTTATTCATTAAAAGGTGGGATCTGTAATGAACCAAACCTAGCTGCGACTGCTTCATTCCATTTACTGTGCCTCCCTTCATATTCCTTTGCTTCTATCTTACTGTCCACCCTCTCCTAACAATTGATTCTTAGTGCAACTACGAGGTTTTTCTCCCGTTACACATTCCAAACTTTTTCACTGTCCATTTCCGTTTCAGTACTGAATGGCCTTAGTTGCCCCAGTGTTTGGCATGTGTGCGTAAAATTTATAAATCAAAACCTATTTTGCCTGGAGTTCCGCAGGGTAGTGTTCTTGGTCCACTGTTATTTTTAGTGTGCACAAGTGATATGGTTGTTGGCCTGCAAAACAAAATTGTTCAGTATGTCGATGATGCCATACTTGTGGATGTAGTAAGTCCCCACTTGTAAGAAATGAAGCTGCCCTCAGCCTCAATCGGGGCATGGACCGGATCAAGGAATGTTGTAATCGGTGGGGAATGAGGCTGAACTCCAGTAATTTTAAAAGACTGTTGATTAGCAGATATCGTACAGATTTTCCACTCCATCCTCCCCTTCAGGTGGATGGGACTTTGCTGAAGAAGTCTGAAGCTTTAACTATTCTAGGTGAAATTCTTTACTCACGTCATACTCTTGAGAAACATCTAATGAAAGTTTCGGCAAATGCCGCACGAAAGTTAGGTATTGTTCGTAAGGCCTCATATATTTATAACAGTGATAAAACCTGTTTTAGGTCATATGTGCTTCATTGACTAGAATACTGTTCTCCGGTGTGGATGTCTGCTTCTCCCAGAGATTTATCTCTTTTTAGAGAGAGTGGTTCGTGGTGGCAAGTTTCTGTTTTCTAATCTTTCATGTTCGCAAATGATTCCTCGTCCCCTTTACCGAGCGAGAGTACCCAGATTCGCTTAACAACAGCGCCAATATGCAGTAAATGTTTAGCCTCGCTGTCGAACTTCTCTGTTCCAGAGATCCTTCATTCCTCACACTGTTGGACTGTGGAACAGCCTCCCAGAGGATGTCGTGCAGTTGGAACTTCAGAAGTTCAAGCGAAGATGCAGTGCATTACTACCCCAATACAAATCAACTCGTATTTTGATATTTTACTCACATTTTTGTTTATTTATGAATTTCTTAATTTATCTGTTTTTTCTAACAATTTATCTCCTCTTTCTGTATTTCCCATCAATTGTTACTTCTTTCTAATGAACATAGTCTTTGGAAGCTTAAATTTCAAGTCATTGGCCTCTGTAGGCTTGTTTCTCTTCTGAATAATAATAATATTAATAATACGGCCTTCATGCACTAATTAATAATAATAATAATAATAGGTAATGCGTACTACAACTCTAGAAAGTGAAGCTTTATGAGCATGGTCGAAGAAAGATTGCTTCATTAGACCATCACCCAATCAAACTAAAAGCTTTATAAACATCAAGAAATGAAATTCAAAAATTCCCGTAGAAGTTTGACTGTTCTATGACGTCTGGTTACAGATAAGTTTTCTTCAGAAAACCCGTTTTGTTGATTAGAAAGAATATTTCTCGTTATTTTAAGTAATGGGTTAATTCTAGGTTTTATAACTTATAGAGAACCAATACTAGGTGGCAAGTAACAATAGAATGATGACACTCATGAAACGAGGTGAGGAAAATTTTAACATTGATGAAGTATAATGCGTGAACTATCGAAGTAATTTCATTGACAAATTATAAATGTTGACGTTCGTGGAAATCTTTTAATCGTACGGGATTTAATTGCTGTGAGATAATGTCTGGGGAAACGGGAAGAAAGTGTGTCGTTTGTACTTGGCCGGCAGTTTTATTATAGAGGGAGATCAGTTCAGTATTTGTAATACCTTTTTTTTTCTTGTTAAAGTTTAAGGTTAACAACCAGAAGGTAAAATAATATATTTCAAAGCTATGAATTTATTCAAGGGTACTTTGATCATAGCAAAAAAGGGTCGTCATTATTATCATTACTTTTGAAAATAATGACTGTTTTAACGGCTATCAGCTTATACGGTCTTCTGCACTGATCTTGTTTTCTTCTCATTAGCAGGTAGATGACAAATCAAATTTCCAAAGGACATAAAAGAAATGCTGCTGCTTTGTCTATTGATTTACGTAATCTTATGTCTAGAACGCCTCTGCGTTTGTCGAAACGTGAGAGGTAATAAATAAGCTGACAATACCGCACTTTAACCTGTCCTTTGCTGAATACCGTTGACACGTAAATTGTTGTAAATAAAACTGCCCTTATAGTGGGACTCCATCCCAGTATTATTATCAAATAAATAAAAGAGGGGCCTGTGTTGACAGAATGTTATTTACGATGTAATTTTTTTCATTCTTCACATGATTCTCTTGTAGTAATCCTCCATTATACATGTTACTTAGTGTCGTGGGAACTGTTTCACTTGTGAAAATTTACAGTATGTGGAACCACAAAGTAATACAAGGAATACACAAAAATTGCTTTATTAAAGTTTGCTATATCTGGTTTGGCATGTTCACAAGGCGGTATGCTTTTTTTTCAGGATTATCAGGAAGTGGATGACTGTCTTTATAGACGCCCGGATGGGTGGTGGGTGAAAAAGCGGTTGTGATGGTACAGTGGTAGTTGCACTCTTCAAGAGTCAGGTGCTCATTATTGATTGGTTAACATCTGACCTATGTGAGCCAAACATTCGTCTGTTGATGCTATGCTTTTGAATCCTGAACTACCATAATACAACTGGTGTACAAATCGTGGGTTCCTGAGGACTAAAAACAGGAGTATCATCATAATGAGATGTAGACACCAGCACACAAGCTTGTTAGACTCTTGTAGGCTGTAAGGAAGGCACTTGGAGGACATTCACGGGCTATATATCTAACTCTGTGAAGTGTTCAAGGGAGACCAAATGGCGGCTGACTTGTGTGTTTTGAATGGCATCTTTGTTAGCAATCAGGTCTGCAGTGTTATTATGAAGTTGTTTGATTCCTCACAGCATCTCCTGATGGCACCTTCCTCAACAAGGAAAAAATTCGCTTGGAGAGGCGCATCAAGGCTATCCTGATGTAGATGGCGGGTATCCTCAGATGGGACTTCGCAACTGGTAGACCACAGTCATCTTGTTAAAGGGTATCTTGAACAGGCGGGAGGAATTTTATATTTTATCGGGAGATCTGATGTTTTTCAGAGCCATGTCTCACTGTCTATTGTGGCATTTCATGCGCAGGGAACTCAATAGGGAAGCCCAAGTTAATAATATTATTCCAACTGTAACACGAACGAAGATAAAAAAAAATTCCTCAGTGAACAGTACCCCACCACACTCCCTCAAGAAAGGAAGCTCCTGACAAGTTCCATATACCAAGAGGATGAATCATCATGAGACGTCAGATCTTCAAACTTTGTCCAGATAATCAATGTTATGATATATCACATGAATCAATAAAACGTTGAACATCTTGATAAAAAGAAACCTCTACACCTATGCATGATTCCATCAAGTTAACAAAAGTGGTCTACCAGTTCAATGTTCCCATCGGAGAATGCACCAACACTGACATTAGTATGAGTACTGTGTACCTCTCCGGGCAGATCTCATACCTGTTCAGAAAGTTGGCAATAGGAGACACTAACGAAACTCACACACACTTTACACTATCGACCTGGCTGGAGTCGATTGCCACCATAGATGTCATTGGCAGCTTAAGACGGCTACAAATGCACTTTTGCAATGCTTAATCTATTGAGATAAAAACCATCTCCAAACATCACGCAGGAACCTTTCTTACTGTCTAGAAGCGTTTGGAAATCCCGTGAACAAGTGACTACACATCGCAATGACAACATTCCTGATTTGGATATTGCCCTTCTGGCAAGACGACCTCTGGAAGCTCAAAGCCGCATGCCTGCTTTTAGATAGATGATCGTCCTGGATACAACAGCCTACTTTCGATTATCATAAGCAATTTTTAGCTTACGGGCTCAAGCGATTTTACACATCTACACAACAGCGACGACACTGACAGGTGACCATCGGCCAAATCATAATCTGATCGAGCAGCAAGCATCTTCTGTTGCAAGTATGTCGTATTGGATATGGTAAAATGTCAACGAAGCCATTTCATAGTCCTTTTAACATTACATGCCGGTATCGTTTACCATGAATTTCCACGAATAGACTGAAAAAACCTTAATAATGTCCATACCTATCATTTGAAGAACTGGAAACCTACAATATAATTTTAACGTTCACACGTGTATCATTTTTAATGATACATGTACGAGATAGTCTCGTTACTAATTACATTATTATTATTATTATTATTATTATTATTATTATTATTATTATTATTATTATTATCATTATTATTATTTTTTATTATTATTATTATTATTATTATTATTATTATTATTCAAGATGCGTTAAAGTTTCTTTTCTTTCAATCATGGCCTTAGTGATATGGACATCATTCATGATATCGGATTTTGGGACTAAAGATTAACCCTCCAGAAAAATCATGTGCTTTTTGAGCAAATGTTCCTCAGACAAAATGTGAAACTTCTGCCTCAAGTTATCTTCAAGGTTGTTGCTTGAGACTTTCTATTGCAGTGTCGTGGCCAAAGTCCCAGTGTGTCTCTTGAAGGAATGATGACATAGGTTGGCTTCCGTCTAGTTTAGAAGACGTTGTTTTGGAAAACATACTAACATGGGATATTTAGAGCTGAATGCCTCGCTTCTACTCCGAAGCGAAAATCTAAATATAAAGAAAATTGAGTCATTGATTCGGG
>NC_061091.1:48688322-48782320 GCF_015104395.2 Macrobrachium nipponense
TTTCTCGATGACCTTTAATTAAGTGAATAGGATTGCATCACGGATATTCACCTCATGTTGGTCGAAATAGGTTTTTCTTGGTAGGTGAGTTCATTCAGCTTCCTTTGTCGGTCATTCAGCAAGTTGACATTTTATCTCTTGATAGTCTGTGTCACGTATTTAAAAAAAAAAGAATTTCTGATTTTTTTTCTGCAGACCTTCACAGGCATACTTGTATCAACATATACCACTAATGTTTTGAGGTTAAAGTAATTTTGTGTCCTATCATTTTGAAACAACTCTTACCATTTCCTGATGAAATAATACAAATAATTATTTTCCATATATGTCCAGTAGAATTTGGTATCATACTCAAATATCGCTTTAAAGTAATAATCAGTTTTGTATTGCGTTATCAAGACTGCACTTGGCCGGAGAGCGGTACTATATAACTAAACTTCACACTCGTGGTACCTCGGAATGGTTTCTAATTTCTGACTCAGCTTTCTGGACAAGGGCTTTGTATCATCCCTTTGAAACAAACTGTCATATGAAAAAGGTATATTAATATAATGAACACCGTTATGAATATGTGGGGTCAGTATTTGGTGTAATATTTATCAAATTTCATAAATCGTTCATGATTCAACTGTAATATTTAATCCGTAAATTAGTAGTAAGTTATTTACTTAGTGAATTCCTTAGAGTATTCTTTTTAACACTTTCGCTGTAATATACAACAATGTACAAAGGGGTAGTACACTTGTACAAATACTGTTACGCGGGCGCATTCCCACGAAATGACCACACTACTATGTATCCATTACCATGCAAAGCGATCCACAGAAAAGGACGCCCAGTCGTTGAGAAAGAGAGAGAGAGAGAGAGAGAGAGAGAGAGAGAGAGAGAGAGAGAGAGAGAGAGAGAGAGAGAGAGAAAAAAAAGGGGGTGGGGTTGGGTGTCGGTGATGGGGCGTGATAATAGAGAATTCGAGGGTAGATTATATATAAATAACGAAAAGAATAAAACAATAATAATAAATCGTCACTTAAACAGCAATTGAAAACTGTCGGGAGGAAAGTCAAGGTAACGATACAAGCAGCTTTAGGGTAACATTACGGAATCTTTTTAGCATCAACAATAACCGTGACACCGCCGAGAGGATACTCCACACCTTACATTCAAAGCGTGCTTACGCACTCAGTTTGGTTATGATTAACGACTTCCGGAAACAATATAGGCTCGCTTGAGCCTTAGGAGTCTTTAAAATTGAAAAGGAATGAAGCCGAACAGTGTTGAAGGATTAGGAAACCAGGAACATTTCTGTGCAAGGTCTGGACATCGGAAGAGAAATCGGGTTTCCATGAATGAGGACGCGCTGCCGAAAGTGAAAATATTAGCCTTTAAGGTAATGTCTGAGAGAGAGAGAGAGAGAGAGAGCCAACCCTGAATGAAAAGGAAATAAAGAGAATTAGATTAAATCATTAACTTGCAATGGTTATAACTCTTTCTTCTTCTTTGTGCCATGGAAAAGATTCACACTGTCAGTAAAACGAGGTAGATTCTCTCTCTATCTGCGGTGCACAAACAAATTATCTTTTTATATGGCAACAGGTCATAGCGCACGCAGCTGACTTCACATGACGTACGTATACATCCACCTCAGATTTTACGAGCAAACCCAGTAACAAACCCCATGCTGCCTTTCCATCACAAGCATTATACTTGGTTCTGGTTGGTCTGCCAGGCGAGGAAGTTGACTCCGCAAAGGAGGGAGAGACGTGTATAAGTATGCAAGAAAGTAGGAAAAACAAATTCAAGGTTAAAAAGATTTAAGGCCAGTTAGTTATCAACGCGATCGCTCGACCAGAGCCAAGGTCAGGGATGTTATTGTCACATTCATATATTTAGAGTTGTTGTTAAGGATGATAAGAACACAGACGAGAATAGAGAAATTTTTTTTATTATAAAACTCCATATCTTATTTTACCTTTATTTTTTTTACGTGAGGGCTTCAGTTCCATGTAAGAGACCTTATTCCATGGGAATTTTTTTGGAAGTTAGTGCCTATTTTGGACTATTCCCGTTAATTCATGCATATTTTAATCATAATAATTTCGACAATGTACTTATCCAGTCATGCCACAAAAAAAAAAAAAAAAACTTACATGATGTGTCAAACTGTCAATTCAGTATCGTATACTACATCTCTTGCCAGTGACGCTAAGTGTTGCAGAATTATAGCCGGTACCTTGTACCCACATGAGGGGCTTTTGAACCATGGTGATCTCACGAACTCGGGATGCTTTGTGAAGGTCCTGGGCATTGAATTTTAACTCTAACCCTTATATTCTCTATGCATTACGAAGGCTTGTTCTGGCCCTTCTGGGCGCTGCTCTCTTTTGAAATTTTGAATGTAAGGTTGAACGGTCTGCAGCATGCTCAAGCAGCTCAACGCCAGAATGTTTGTATCTTTTAGACACTGCTGCAGTATTATTCGTTTTACAAATATTACGCTTTCATTTGTAAAGCAATTCTATATTTGTCGTACTACTTATTAGTGGGTGTGAAAACACCCAATACGTCAACGAGCCTTAACACTTCCCGTTTTACATTTCCATAGACTTGTCAGTTTATAAGTGGGTTACGATCAACACAGACATAGTATGGTAACAATAGAATTTCAAAAGATTACTTCCTGTAAGTGGTAAAGAAAGTTTTGTTAACTGAGTGATAATCTTACAAATTCTACTCTTACCCAATGGCAGTACGTGGTGTTAACATGCCAGGTATTAATTTTTAATGTAAGCTACTTGTTACTTTGAATGAAGAAACCAGTCTGATTTATGTTGTTTTATATCACATCATACCCCAGATTTGTAATGAACGTCTTAACCCCCTTGAGTGGAAGCTAAAGTAGACATTTCGTGTGTTTTTAATTAAATTTTAATCCCCCTCCTACAGACAAGACCTCGCTTTCGGCGGTTGACTGATAACACCGTAATGTGCTGCCATCTAGTGGCTAAATGGCGAAGTCTTCAGTCTGCTGTAAGTGGGCGGTCCGAGTACACTGACGTCACGACTACAATCAATATAAAGGCCGTAAGAAGCATTTACGATGTCAGAGTCAGTCACCAAGAAGAGCAAGATGGCAACGTCCCTCGACCAGTTGAAGGAAATGACCGTGGTGGTCGCGGATACAGGAGATTTCGAGGGTAAGTGTCATAGAATGAAGTGAATCAAACCGGCACCTGCGTCATGCCACCTGTCTGCCTTGGTATCGGTGACATCATCGAGCCCGACGCCGGGCATGGAGGTCCCAGTGAACAGTAGTGAGATTTCAAATCAAACTTTCCTGCTGTGGAATGTGGAGGACTGATCAATTCATGTCAACTCGGCTTTGCATTTTCATGCTAATGCACTAGCTGTTATGTATTCACAGTGTCGTGTAACTATAATGTAATTCTTGCTAAATAGTAGTAATTTACTGATTGTCATTGCTGGCATTCTCTGACAATGGTCACGTTTTGGAATAAGTAATTAAGTTCTTTTATAATTTTAATTAACAGAAATCCGCCAGATTCTGGTATCAACTGATATTATCAGTCATGAAACGACGTGAAGGTCACCCACAGGAGATACTTGCGTCATCATGATTGTATATTTAAGTTGATCGTGCCTACGGCGAAACTGTGTGTATTAGTACCTAGGTATATGATAAGAGGCTATTCTCTTTATTAGTTCCATGCACCTTTCTTTCTCTTTGAATATTTTATATTCGGTATACTATGTACAAACGTGGCTTCTGCTGTTTGGTTTTTTTCCGTAGGAATAACATGTATTGCTTTCGGAACTCAAAATGTTATACCTAGACTACCTATTGTTGCGGCAGTGAATCATTAAATCAGAATAATTCCCATGTCGATGCGATGCAATCATTTATACAATCCCTACATTATATATATATACATATATATCTATATATATTATATATATATTATATATATATATACTATTATATATACATGTATATATAATATATATATATAAAATAAAAGGAGCCCATAAAAACACCAAAATACACAGAGAGAAATACTATATTTCAGAGACTGCTGTCTCCCTCTACAGGTAGATGAATGAGAAAAGTTACAGAAAAGGTGGTATATATATCGAGAGGTCCATCCACAGGTAAGAGGGAGACAGGAGTCTCTGAAATATAGTATTTCTCTCTGTATTTTGGTGTTTTTATGGGCTCCTTTTATTAGATTGAATTCTGTTATAACAGAACATTTCTACCAGTCATATATATATATATATATATATATATATATATATATATATATATATATACCATATATATATATATATATTATGTATATATATATATAATATATATCCTATATATATATACTATATATATATATATATATATAATATATAGATAAGATATATATATATATATATATCTATATATATATATATATATATATTAATATATATATATATATATATATTTATAGATATATATATATATATTATTATATATATTATACATATAATATATATATTTATTTTTTATTATTTATAGCTAAGATTTTACTTCAAGCATTATCCATTTTGAACAAGACATTTTCTGGTGTTTTAATGTGTGCTCTGAATGTTTCTGATGTTCATCTAATTAACAAATGACCTAACAACCCTTTGTGCTTTCCCTTGCCCATTGTGGTCTCCCAAATTGCAGGGTATAAGGATGGGGGTTTACTGTCCATAAAATGTGCAATTGCTGACAAGAAAAAATAATAAATAAGTCAATTGTTCAAACCACACATTCAAACAGAAAAATTATCTTTTGAAGTCCAAGTACAATAATCGTTTAGTGTAAATTATATGTGTGTGTGTGTGGATTATATTAAACTGTTATTGTACTTGGACTTCAAAATATAACTTTCATGTTAAAATGTATACTTTATTTTTATTTATTTATTTTTTTTTGTCAGCAAATGTATACTTTAGCGACAATGAACCCCACCCTTATGCCCTGCAAATTTGTTTGGGGGCCAGGTGGGGCGACCACAATGGGTGAGGTTAAACACAAAAGGTTGTTGGGTAATTTTGTTGATGTGATTAACGTCCGAAACATTCAGAGCGCATTAAAACATCATAAAATATTTTTTGTACAAAATGAATAATGCTTAAAGTATAATTTTAGCTGTTTTAAGAATTACTTATAAATGTATATATATACTATATATATGTATATAAATGTATGTACTATATATAAATGTATATACTAGTTATCTATACATATGTGTTATTTATAATGCTAGGTCAGTTTTAGTCAGCTGAATCATGGATAAACACCCAGTGAGAAAGCCTCCATAGTATTACTATGGTAGATTCACATCAGCCGTGCATTTGATGTCTAGGCCAGTCCCTTACGACGCTCCTGATTGGCTGTTAAGCCAGTTACAGGGCTGGAAACTCTCTCTCTCGAGAGAGAGAGAGAGTTCACATGGGTAGGGTCTATGTTCCACCTTTCATGAGGGATGCGTCTTTCAAAAGTATTCCCCAGGAGAGGTGGAAATACATCCTGCCTATATGAACTCTCGAGAGAGACAGAGTTTCCAGCCCTGTCATTGGTTTATCAACAGCCAATCAGGGGCGTCGTAGGGACTGGGCTAGTCATCAAATGCACGGCTGATGTGAATCTACTATAGCTTCCTACACTTCAGCAGCAGTTTTTAAATCCCCCATACATAGGTACTATGCAAGTCTTGCTTAAGTGGTCTCTCTCTCTCTCTCTCTCTCTCTCTCTCTCTCTCTCTCTCTCTCTCTCTCTCTCTCTCTCTCTCTCTCTCTCTCCCCTTCCTAAAGCCGGCCTCACACGTGCAGTTTTAACTGACAGTTATGACTGTTCAGTTATAAATGACGCAGTTTAAACTGACGTCAGTTAGAAATGAAATGCACGCACACACACAGTTCAATCCCTCAGTTTTTACCATGGATTCCAAGGAGTACGATCTTGCCGCTCTCGGTGTATTCTTTGTAATGCTACAAACAAATAGAAAAAAGAAAACTAAAAAGCATAAACAGTGGTGCAAAAAGTGGTTACTAAGGCGAAATCAATGTTCTGATATTGAATTATTAAAGGAATTAAGTGAAGAACCAATTGATTTTCTCAATTATTTGTGCAAGGTTCAGATCGATATAGTTCAATGAATTCAACAATCACTTCATTTTGTTTACGTGCCATCTCAACAATCTCCACTCACTGCTACCACCTGTAGAAATGAGAAGTTGAGAACTGTAAAGTTAGGAATCCCCACACACGCTCAGTTCAGTTACTCCTTTCAGTTAAAAATATGGAACATTGCATTTGTCTCAGTTTAACTGTACAGTTTTGTTGAACTGACGAAATGAGCAACTGATACACCCACACACGTGCAGTTGTAACTGACAGTTATAACTGTTCAGCTGACAGTTAAAACTGCATGTGTGTGGGTATCTCAGTTGCTCATTTCGTCAGTTCAACAAAACTGCACAGTTAAACTGAGACAAATGCAATGTTCCATATTTTTAACTGAAAGGAGTAACTGAACTGAGTGTGTGTGGGGATTCGTAAACTGTACAGTTCTTAACTTCTCATTTCTACAGGTGGTAGCGGTGAGTGCAGTTTGTTGAGATAGCACGTAAACAAAGCAAAAGCAACTTTGGTACACTGTTTCAGTCATGTGCAAATAATTGAGAAAATCAATTGGTTCTTCACTTAATTCCTTTAATAATTTAATATCAGAACATTGATTTCGCCTCAGTAACCGCTTTTTGCACCTGTTTACGCTTTTTAGTTTTATTTTTTCTATTTGTTTGTAGCATTACAAAGAATGCACCGAGAGCGGCAAGATCGTACTTCTCCGGAATCCATGGTAAAAACTGAGGGATTGAACTGTGTGTGTGTGTGCATTTCATTTCTAACTGACGTCAGTTTATACTGTGTCAGTTATAACTGGACAGTCATAACTTTCAGTTAAAAATGCATGTGTATGGCCGGCTTAAGGATTTTAAATATCCAGGCTATTTCTTTTTGCCATTTGTGTAGAATTTCATACATTGATTTCACTCTGATTTCACTACCTCATTTGCACCTTTTATCCAGCACTTAACAGGTCTTTCCTTCTAGCTCTAAAGATTTGCAAACTATACCCTTTTCACCTATTTGTTGCCCTCTGCTCTTCCCAAACGACTAGAGCATCTGAAAATGTTGGATCTTGCCTTTCACCTATTTTTACTGCTTTACTCATCTTGACATTTCTCCCCCATTAATTCTTATGTTACAGATACAGCAGTTTTACTAACAACATTTAACTTTATTTAAATGCACAGTTCACTTCCATGAAGGACTGTTGGCGCAACAGTTCCATCAGGCATTCCTAGACACTCCAATGTTCCTCCTAATCTTTTTTGCACATGCCTTACTATCTCCTTTATTTCACCTTTTCTGTGACTCATCTCTTCTCTCTTCCTAGCATCATTTGGCACATTTTTTCTATAACTGCTTCCATTCTTCCACCATCCATACTGTCATGCATTGCCACATCACAACTTTCATTTACCCTCATAACCTTACTGTTGTCTACATAAACTCTCAACTTTATCCTTCTGTAAACTCTCAGATCCATTCAATAGTATACAGTTTCTCTACAGTTAAGAACTGTATATTAACTGATTTTATTTCCAATATGTTGCCATTTCTTCTAAGATGTGGTGATTTCAGGAAAAAATAAACAGTCATTGCCCCCCCCCCCCCCCTCCCACATATTTGTCTTTGTAGGAGATGGCTGAGTCAGTAAATCTTTGCAATAAATTTCTACATGGCTGCTGCTCTTACTGATACACAACTTATCAGTAGTCGCTTGACATGCACACATCTTTTAAATTTCATAACGTATACATACCTTTTAAATTTCATCTCGTATAAGATTTATTTTCAAAATAGACATTCATGTTTTAATATTTTAATTATTGCATTATAATTTTCACCACGGCCCAGCCCTAACACTTTTCAAATGCTAATATTATCTCCAAAAGTATTGAAGATAAAAGAAAATTTCTTTTGGCAAATAAAACCTTACTTCTTTACATTTCATCCCATATAAGATTTAGTATTTTTAGAATATACTGTAAATTCATATTTAAATAATATTTTAATTATTGCCTTAGGCCTTAATGCTATTCAAATGCTAATATCTCCAAAATTATGGAAGATACAAGAAAAATTCTTTCCTTTCAGTATATAAACCCTTACATCTTTAAATTTCATCCCATGTAAGATTTATTTTTGAAATATAAATTCACATTATAATTTTCACCACGGCCTGGCCTAATGCTATTCAAATGCCTATAGTATCTCCAAAAGTGTTGACGATAACAGATAAAATTCTTTCCGCAGATAAAACCATACATCTTTAAATTTCCTCCCTTATAAGCTTTATTTTTGAAATATCAGTCTTACTGGAAGTGGGCTCATTTCTGATAGCCCGACACAGCCCGGTCTTAATGCTATTCAAATACTAATACTTTATTTCAATTTCATCCCATATTAGATTTATTTGAGACTATTTGAAATGGTAACTAGCAATAGTAATTATGTAGCAGAGAGTTCAGAGATTTATACTTAGTTAACCCTTTGATGGTTTAACTTGAAGCTTTGAGAGTTATCGCCTTTAGGATGTCCATACATACCCTGGTCAGTCATTTCACACTTCACCACTGTACCACAGCATGTCAATTGTAATTCCATCAATGCCAAGTTGTGTGCATTCTTCAGTCTCACTGCTCCTAATACATCCTCGGCTTGCTCTATGAAAGTTATCTCACATTTAAACTAACCTCTTCTATACGTACTATCATTCAGCTCTCTCATACTTCTACGACTTTTGAAAACTTTTTAATGAATTCATCTACATAATACTTCACTACTTGTATTCCCACTTTTCGCTTATCCAAGTCACTTCTCTTTATTTATATCTATAGCCATATTTTCAACCCTTCCTATCCAGTCAAAAAATATTTTCAATTTCACACTGATTAGATATATTTCAGCCACTCCTCTTACCATTCATTACATCCATTGATTAGATATATTTCAACTAATCCCCTCATCATTACATCCTTCATCCTACTCATCCATCTACTAGCACATTTAACAAACTTTTCCTCCTAGTTTTTCTTCTCACATGCAGTATTTAAAAATATTTTTTGTGCAAATTAATTACAGTAGGCTACTTCCCAGTAGTAACGCTATCAGCCGAGTTTTGGAATCTTTGCCAGCTACCTTTGCATGTACCTGAAAAATTGATGAGCATAGCTACCCATTCTTGGTGTACGCTACCAGCAAGGCGGAGAGTCAGATTCTCCCAGAAACTCATCTACCCTTTCTATTCCATTTTTAGACCATTATCGTGTATACTGTCACAATTTACTCTCCTGCTACTCGGACTAAACACCGTTATCCAGTCAACTCTTGTACCTACCCTGACAGTCTTCCTTAGCCCTGTATCTCTTAGCCATCCTAGACACAATCATTGTTTACCAGATTTGCCTCAAAGCAAGAGACCAGAGATCCTTCCTTGGCAAAACTTACTAATTTCCTGAGAAATCCAAACTACGTATATACTTTTGTTTGGCTTGTATTGAATTGCCATGCTGTCTTTGTTAATAGAATAGACTGGTATTACAGCAAGGGGTGAGGGGAAGACAAAGATGGCTAATAGAAGGTATGCAAAAGTCAACTTAAGTATATGGGTGTTAATGGGGAAAGGCTAGAAAGAGGATGGTGGAATGAAGTTTACAAAATCAATTGAAGCCAACGTAAAGGACAGGCAAGGAGGATATGAAGTGGTATATGAGAGGAGAGAAGTCAAAAGGTATGTAGTAAGGGCATAAAGGAAAACTTCAGTAGATTAGAACTAGAATCTGTTCATGGCATAAGGGAAAATGTTGGGAATTGTGAGTAAATAGGAAAGTTGTAAGAGGGGAAATTGCAAAAACATAGAATATGGATTAGAAGAAATTAAATTTGGAAAGACAATATATTAGAATGCTGGTTGTAAAAATGTATTTTAAAAATTCATTGAATATGGAGGATGGTGTGGACTTGTAGATCTTACGGTGATAGAAGAACCAACAGATGTGATGTCTGCATATGACAGGAGAGTCCATGGAAAGATGAAATGGAAGAGTTGCAGGATCATCAAGATATCAAGAGGTTTGCTAAATGCATCAGTAAAAAGGTCTCTAAAACAGCGTCTTACTATAATGGCCGTTATTTCTGTCCATCCGTCTGTCATTCAATCACAGCCAAACGGCGGGCCCGATGGGCATGAAACATGGCGGGGTTATTGTGGGTACCCCCAAGATGGTGTATAATGGGGTTTCAAGCAACAAAAGGCACTGGAGGGGTGAGGTGCCTTCCCTGTAACGGGGCTGGTTCAGCCCATAGTTTTAATAACGTTATGTATTTATCATAGTACCTATAATTTCTGGGCTCAGCCTGTGTCGCTCTGTGAAATAGGTTCCTTTAGCAAATATAACTTACTATCAAATACTGTTGGGATAAGAATTCAATGGCACCAAAGGGGGTCAGGGTTGGGCAGGGTGTGACAGAGGAAGAGGGACAGTAGAGGGGGTGTTAGGGAGAAGAAAGAGGGTAAGAAACAGGGAAGGGTGGAGAGAGAGAGAGAAAATGAATTTGTCGGTTGCCATTCATAGTTGCTCCAGGCAGCGCTGGGTTGGTCAGCTAGTATATAGAAAGAAAAGTTCTTAATGGAAAGAGTACACAGTAGCATGCAAAGTAATAGGGGATGCTATGGCTCTCTCTCTCTCTCTCTCTCTCTCTCTCTCTCTCTCTCTCTCTCTCTCTCTCTCTCTCTCTCTCTCTCTCTCTCTCTCTCAGACCTTTTTTTCCAGAGAGTATGACAGCACAATAATAGAATAAAATTTCTTGAAGTGATATACATTATTTTCAATTGTCAGCATTTTTTTTTTTTTTTTCACTTTTGCAGCTATGAAGGAGTACAAGCCCACAGATGCCACAACAAACCCCTCCCTGATCCTTCAGGCTGCTAACATGCCTCAGTATGCTCCATTAATTGACCAGGCAATTGAATATGGAAAAGAAAATGGAAGGTAAGGATGAGCATGTTGTTAAGTGTGGAATATATTCCAGATTCAACACCTTAATTGCTAAATTGTATAGTGATAATTGCTTGTTGCATTTCAGAAAAGGCATCAAAACCCCTGTGATACCTGTTGTTTATAATCGCAACTTTTTATATGAGAAAATTTAAGTACATATTTTTGAGTGACTACACTGTAATATATTCTGCGTAAGTGTTTGTTTTCCATGGTGGTAATTACTTTGAGTGGAATATAATTGAACATGTTTACTTGGAAGTAAACTGGTGTTTGTGTGGAAATTTTATGTGTGATAGTTTTCTGTCAAAATAGTGTGAAGGGCTGTGATTTAACCAGAACAGTATGATAGACAATGTACAAGAGTTAGTACGGGGTTCCTGTTACTTAGAATATGAAATATTAGCTTTTTTATATATGTAACTACAATAATTTGCTTAATTTTAGCTTTCACATGTTAGTGTTTGAAGTTTTTTATGTTTTGTTTGTTTGTTCAACAAATTTGACATTTTAGTCCTTAAGCAAGAATTTTGTTTCTTTGGAAACTCAACCTCTAGATGTTAAGGACACCTGGTAGTGATTACTGTACTGTTTGAGGTTTAGGAACTTCCTGTTTTTAAATACCAGGCCAAGGTTTTCTCTCGGAAGTAAGCACTATACAATATTTATGGGTTAGTAAGGATCCTTCTTGCCTGAGGTAGAATTTCACTTTGGTAATTCTTGAGTTCTACATTTTGATTTATTGATGGTCATTATATTATCACAGAAGGATAGTATGGTAAATTGATGCTTTTTTTCATTATACTATGACAGAAAGATAGTACTATGGTAATTTGATGCTTTTGTACATTTTTTCATTTCTGAGTAGGATGTAAATAGATTTTATAATAAAGAAATATGAGATCTTGATAGAAAGCAATATAAGGGTGGAGATACTTTGAGATGCAAAGCTCTTTGAAAAAGTGCATAATTATTTTCAAGAACCTACTTCAACAATGCAACACAGTATTTTTTATATTTTAAAATAATACATAGTACCGTACAAATTTGAGCAAGATGTTAAGAAAATATCATTATCCCTGGGATACAAGGCCATCAGCATTGTAAACTATTATTACTATTCAATATTATAAATTTTAATCAGCGGCAATAATATTACAGTAAGATGGATATTTCAAAGCTAAACATTTTACCATAAGTAAACTTAAGTTGTAATGTTGAAGGAATGTCTGTTGGTAGTTAAATCCAGTGTTCAAGCTCCAACATTTCGAGACAAAGGCAAATGCCTAAGGGCATTCATTTCACTACCACCACCACTCACTCCTGCTGTGCACTAAGTGAAACACTCTCTCTCGCTCTCTCTCTCTCTCTCTCTCTCTCTCTATCTCCTATCATCTCTCTCTCTCTCTCTCTCTCTCTCCTCTCTCTCTATCGATATATATATATATATATATATATATATATAGATTACCGATATATATTATATATATATAACATTATATATATATATATATATATATATATATATATATAGATATATATATAATATAATATATGTATATATATGTGTGTGGTGTGCATGTGTGTATATGTAAACTGTCAGCAGTTAAGAGAGTATAAAAGTATAAGATCCAAGATAAATCTTAAAAAGCTTGAAAATTTGTAGATATCATGCAGAAGTTTTGAGATTGAAAGAGAAAGTATTATTGTTCTCTAACCTTTGTGGCCAGATCCATCACCATGACATAGCAGACTGTGAACGGTGGTTCTTATAGGCAGCCAGGCTTAACAGTGACTCAATATTGGAAGGTTTTTGGATATTTGGGGTCTTTGTTCATGGTGATGTTCATATATTCCTCAGTAACCTAATTCACTCATGAGAGCATTGTGCCCCAAATATCATAGTTAAAGTCAAGTTTTATTAAGTATTTTTGAAATTAATTAAACTTTATAATTTTTCTTAACAAAAAGTGTAATTGGACTAACAACAACACATTATGTACTTGTTACTTCATTGACTTGAGTGAGCCCCACAATCCAGAATGTGTGGGGTTATTGATTTTATGATGAAAGAATGTCTGGCCTTGCACACAGGTTCTAGATTCTATTCTTCCTAGATTCCTTTGTTTGGTTTATGTTGCTTTGTATTGTAAATTGATTATTTGCTTTGAAGGAGTGGCCTGATTTACAAATATAGTATTAAATTTTTAAGCTCTTGTGTAGATTATCTAGGGATGGGAACTTGCTTTCCTCCTTTGCTCCTCTATATTGCAACTTGAAAAATTTTATGCAAGTTCAACTTTTAATATCCTTTCAGTCGTTTGTGAAATTTAAGTTACATTGACAAGTTTTACTTACTGTAGGCAGTGCTCCTTGTTTTGTGAGTTATGTCCAGTATCTGAATGAATGTCATTTGCTTGGTGTGTTCCCTGAAATATAAATGAACACCTGTGCTCATTTGCAAAGTTGGGACATACTCTACATATTTTAGCAGGTTTATATGTATCTGTTGGGTTGCTTACATATTGACAAAAGTATTCGGGTATTGGTTACAAAAAATTTATATTGAATTTGCTGTGTAGCGTATGTTTGTATTAAGATTGATTAGAAACACTTTCTGCGATAAAAATATTGTATCTATATAAGAACTTATTGATCATAAATAGTTTTAACCATGTGGATACATTCATAAAAATATCAACTGTGTGGATACATTCATAAATAGCTTATCTGTATGGATACATTTCATAAATAGCTTTAACTGTATGGATACATTAATAAATAGCTTTAACACTATGGATGCATTCATAAATAGCTTTAACTGTATGGATACATTCATAAATAGCTTTACCTGTGTGGATATGTACATTCATAAATAGCTTTAACTGCGTGGATACATTCACAAATAGCTTTAACTGTGTGGATATATTCACAAATACTAGCTTTAACTCTGTGGATACATTCATAAATAGCTTTAACTGTTTGGATACTTATAAATGGAAGTAGAATGCTTTCATATACACCAATTTGAAATGTTGCAAATAAAGATCCAGCCATTCAAACCCATTACAGCACTAATCATAAATAGCTTATATGCAATTTAGTATGGACAACATAGGAAGACATAGCTACAAGAAGTCCAGACAGAAAATGGTGTTGAGTTGAGCAAATTTATTGAATAGTTGGTCAGGTAATGGATTTGAAATTGAAGATGAACTAAAGAGGTATACTAGCCAAGCAAAAGAGGCATCACAGGTGGTACTCAAAATATGTGCACCTCCAGTGTTTCAGAAAAATGGATGGTAAATCATGTAGAGGGTGAGAATGAATAGATTAAAGTCCTTACTCTTGGGAAGTGCAGTGCCTGCTGTGATGATAGGTCTAAATGAGTGTACACTTACACCTTTATGAGCAACATCACAAAGACAAGAATTTACAAAATTACAAAGTATATTTAGATAATGCCAGGGGTTTGCCCTATAAATGGTATTGTGTTCAAATTACAGTATACTACTTAGGCTAGGATGATAAGAGGGCCCCAAACCTCATGAACCTTGATCCAGAGTGAAGCAAGGTCCCCTGTTGATGCAGAAGCATGAATTCAGGAAATAACTTATTTTAACCAATATGAGTGTGTTCTGAGTCACAACCTGATGAGTGTGTTCTGAGTCACAACCTGATTCTGGTTACTCTTGCAGAAAAAATTGGGAAGGATGAAAGAATCCTGTTGGGTAGAGGTAAGACTTAATGACTCTCAAAGGTGATGGGAAGAAAACTGTCCTTGCTAGACAATTTGAGTTTTTGCAACAATTTGTGAACAAACCAGAAACTAATCAAGGGCCAACGCCTTGACTGTGATACCTCCTTTTAAAGGGCTATTGAAGCTTGCTGACATGCTTAGAGGAAACCAAGAGATTAAGAGAACTGTTTTGAAATCAGAATCTGAGAAGCTTCTGACAGAGGCTTGCAAAGAGACTTTTTAACTGCCCAGCACCAAAGTAAAGTCCCATATGCCCAAGTGTTGAAAAAATCAGAAAATTTTGTCATTCACTAATTTCAAGCTGTGCTGGAGAAAGACCAAAGACAATACAGTGCAATGACCATTAATAACTAGGAGATATCTTCTCGATGTTCCTCAGCTAAATAAAGTCTTCTAGCATAGCACTGGAATAGAGATCTCGGTGGGATGAGAACCCAGTTTGTCACACCAAGCTACTAATCTAGCCCGTTTTGCCTGGGTAAGGGCTGCAATGACGAAGTGGCAGTAGCCTTTGCAGTGACATCTTAAAGCCTCTTGGTACCTATACTTGGTAATTGCTACACATGAAGGTATCCTTTCTGGGTATGGATGAAACTGGTGGAAATGTGACTCCTTGACAAGTTCTAAAAGGTCCAGGAACCATTCCTACTTCAATGTCATGCTTACATGTATGGCATAAGTTTTCTGTTATATCCTCTAAATTTTTTTATTTCCTGACAGTACTGGTAATTATAAGGCAGAACTCCTTATTCTAGAGTAAATGAATCTGCATTTATATAGTCATAGCTTAATATTATAATAACAAGAATTGTGAATGATTTCAGGATTTATAGCTCATTAATTGAAGCTGAGGTTATATTAAAAATACAATTTTCATATTTGTCCGCAACAGATTCCCCAAGCATATTACATCAGTATACGTAATCAGAAGTAAATCACACTGTGCATCTCCATTAAGCAGTTGAAAGTTAGTGCACAAATTTACTAGCAGTACATTCCCTGTCATCCCTGACATCTGTGTATTGAATCACTGGCTCCCTCAGGAGATTGGTGCATTGTTTGTATGTACACATACTTGTATAGTGCGTACGTATGCTTATATGAAAGTTTTCTCACTAAATTGCACCCGCCTGTTTTAGCTCTCAAATATTGTTACTTTGGGAGTAATTTTATAGCATTTGAGAAAAAGTCTACTCTCACCTGTGTCAAAACTCAAGAGGCATAGTTTTGAATCATTGCTGGGGCAGATGCATTTATTATATATACTACTATAATTCCCTGTGGGTATATATTTTTTGTAAGATTAAGTGAATTCAATATCTGATTTTGTACATGAACTTCCCTGACAGATATATACTTAGCTATAGTCTCCGACGTTCCCGACAGAATTTCAAATCTCGCGGCACACGCGACAGGTAGGTCAGGTGGTCTACCTTACCCGCCGCTGGGTGGCGGATGTACGAACCACTCCCGTAAGCTTGTCAGATTTTTCTCTGTCGCGGGAGAACGATACAACTGTTGTCGGTTCCTCTCGATAGTTTTCGATTCTCGCTTGCCTGGAGTTAATTTGGACTTCTTTTGGTGACGTATTCGCTTTGTTTGGCTTGGCATACGCTGATTGTGGACCGGTTTGATTTTGAGTTTGATTTTCTTTAACGATGTCTGATCTAGAATCGGTAGTTAAAACTTCGGTTTTGTTTAGGGTTTGCGTGAATGAAGGATGTAAGGTGATGTTGCCGAAAGCTTCGGTAGACCCCCACACGGTTTGCATGAAATGCAGGGGGAATGAATGTGCTTTTGCTAACCCTTGTAATGAATGTAAGGGATTGAATGAAGAAGAATATAAGGCTCTCTCTTCTTACGTTAGGAAGTTGGAACGTGATAGAGTGCGTAAGGCTTCCTCTAGAAGTTCTAGCAGATCTAGAATGAGTGAGTTGGATGTGGATCCTAATAGTACTAACGTAGAATTAGAACCTTCTTCCCAAGTTGCAGCCCCGGCTCCCCGCACCGAAGCCGAAGATCCATTCGCCTTCGGAGGCGGCAGCTCTGAAAGCCAAGAATCGTTCTATGGATCAGAAGATTCGTCAGTTGGAAGAAGGTAAGGAGAGTTGTTAGTGATCAGTGCAGTGTCCCCAGTGTTGTGGAGGGTGCGTCTGACCGGCTCCTTAGTGCCTCTAGGCCTAGACCTCTTCCAGACTCCCAGTTCCAGTGGAGTAGGAAAGTCGAAAGCCGCAGGAGGGCTAGGGAGAGCCCCCACCGGTCAGGCGTCCCCTCGGCAGATCCTGAAGTACGCTCCCAGGCTGCCTCGGATCGCTACAAGAAGGAGCTCCTACGCCAATGCTTCTCCTCTTCGTCGTCTCCCTCTCCGAAGAGAGGTTGGAACTCCCCGGATGCGTCGCGCCCGTTGAAGAGGGCTTGGAAGGCTCCCTGCAGTCCTTTGGCTTCTAGTCCGGAGGTTTTCCCGGAAGAATCGTCGGTGGAGGCGAAGAAACCAAGAAATCCTGTGATCGTTCTTCTTCTCGCGCGGTCCGCGCTCGGACCGCCTGCTTTCCGAGGAAGAACAAGAAGATTCTCCTACGAGAGTACTCGCGGGACTTCAAGCTCAGATCACGGCGCTAGCAGACTCTCTAGCAGGTTAGATCCACGTAGGAAGAAGGACGTTTCTCTTCGATCAAGAGATCTAGGCGCCGCTCTTCAGAGGATCGTTCTCCTTCATATGGGGAGGTTTCGTATGAGGTGGGGGATCGGTGAGGGGGCCCTCGCTCGTGAGCGCCCTCGCTCGCGTGAGCCCCTCGCTCGCCCTGGAGCGCTCGCCTCGCCTGGCTCTTTCGATTTCAAGACGCCAAACATCGGTAGGACGCTCTATGAGAAAGAAGTTTTTTCTCCAGATTGGATTCCCGCTTCCGGTAAGCGCACTGCACATGCTCATCACGCGATTTCTTCAACTCTCGCGTGAAACTTCAACCTCAGCAGCCTCAAGATTCTAGAAGCGCCCTTATACAAGTGGCGTTTCTTATTTCAGATGTCACTCTCCTCGTGTCGGATCGTGACTTCTCTCCTGACAGGCATCTAGAGTCTGGTAGGAGTGCGTGCATGATAGACGGCCTACTGTTAGCCGCTCCCCGCAAGGTAGGCGCCAAGAGCCTACTGCACATAGATCTCCTAGTAGGCGCTCGGTCTCTTTAATTTAAGGCGTCATACTCCTGATTATTATCCTAGGGCAGACAACAAGAGTCTTTCCAAGCGCCCTTCTCCGTGTAGGCGCTCTCCCCGCTTCTAGGCGCACTTCTCCTGACCGTTTGTCTCTTGGTAGGCACCAGGAATCCCGGAAGCGCCCTCTTCTCCAAGTAGGCGCTAGTTAGTTTTGAAGCGCCCTTCTCCTGAATGTTACCCTCTTGTTAGACGTCAAGAGTCTCGCAAGCAGCCTTCTCCTAGTAGGCGCATTTCGCCTTCCAGTCGGACTTCCGTTGATCGTACGCAACTGGACAAGTATGGAGAGCCGCGCAAGCGCTCTGCTCTCGATAGGCGCTCTTCTCCTGGCAGCCGCTCGCCTCAGGATAGGCGCATAGAGTATAGTAGGCGCTCGCCTCCTCGTAAGCGCCCTGTGGATGTTTCCGAGGATTCTTGGAGTAGGAGCCCTACCTCTCCTTCGGCTGAGATTCCGTATACCTCGAAGAGGAGTCTCATCGTAGACTTCCCCAGATTATTCTCATCGTTCTCCAGTGGATGTGAACTCTTCTAAGAGAGGGCGTTCTCCAACCTCTCGCTCAAACTCCTGCTAGGATCCCTTCGTCACATAAGGATCTTCAGCGCTCGCCTCGAGAAGACGTCCTAAGAAGGTCGGATGAGGAACCGAACACTTCTGCTTCTGTCTCTTCTTACAAGAAGCTTACAGAGCTACTTTTACAAGTTTTTGTTTTTGGGGGATTCCCTTACGCCTACGGCTCCTCCTTCTCCTCACTCACTTTTTTGTTCAACGGCGAAGACAGCGAAGAGTCTTCTTGTGTGAGGATGAAGCCAAACTCTTTCTATGAAGAAGGCACTGAGGAGTTTTGGTTCCTGGATGGCTTCCAAAGAAGAAGCGGGGAAAACGATGTTCGCTTTTCCTCCTTCGAAGTTATCAGGACGCGCTGGTTTCTGGTAAAACGAAAAAGGAGAGCCCTTAGGATTGGGTCACCGTCTTCGGCTGATTCGGATTTTTCGGCACTGGTAGATTCGACAAGGAGAACTGCCCTTAACTCTGCACCAAGACGACTTGGGCAATGAATGAATTGGATCATTTGCTCAAAGGTATGTTTAGAGTGCTGGAAGTATTTAACTTCCTTGATTGGTCGTTGGGAGTCCTAGCCAAGAAAATTGAAGTGCCAGAGTCAATTTCGCCAGAAGATCTTATGTGTGTTTTGTCTTGTATGGACAAGTCGTAAGAGACGGAGCGAGTGAAATCGCCTCCCTTTATGGGGCCGGGATCGTGAAGAAGAGGTCGGTTTATTGTTCCTTCTTAACGAAGTCGGTCTCCATGCTCAGAGGTCTTCTTTGCTGTTTGCTCCTCTGTCTACTCAGTTGTTCCCGAAACATCGAGTGACAGGACATTTCGAGGTCACTTTCGCCAAAGGTCACTTTTCCGGCCCAAAAGCACCCAGGACCTTTTGGCACAGTCGGCAAGAAAACCTCGCCCTTCCTTCCTTCCTACCAAGGCTAAGAAGGAAAAGGCAAGTTCGAGAACCCTTTCGAGGGGCATCTTCATCAAGAACCTCTACGTTTAGAGGTCGTAGACCTTCAAGAAGGGGTAAGACTTTCGCCAAGTCTGTTAAGGCCCCCCAAATAACTTGCAAGTCCCTTCAATCAACGGTGGGCGCCAGACTCTTAGAGTTTGCAGAAGTCTGGGCCCAAAAAGGGGCGGATCCTTGGACCCTTTCTATTTTGAGGAGAGGTTACCTCATCCCTTTCGTCGAAAGACCTCCCTTGACGGCCATCCCCAAGGGAACTGACGGCCAGGTACAGAGACCCCATCATGAATCAAGCTCTCCATCTAGCAGTAGATCAGATGCTGGAGAAGGGGGCTATCGAACTAGTGGACAAGACATCATTCATCGGGCTTCTACAACCGCCTTTTCCTAGTTCCGAAGTCCTCAGGGGATGGAGACCGGTGTTGGATGTAAGCGCCCTGAACTTCTTCGTAGAAAAGAAGAAGTTCACGATGGAAACGCCTTCATCAGTGCTGGCAGCACTTCGTCCGGGGACTGGATGGTTTCCTTGGATTTACAGGACGCTTACTTCCACGTACCGATCCATCCTTCCTCGAGGAAGTTTCTCAGATTCATGACTGGGGGGGAAAATTTTTCAGTTCAGGGCTCGTGTTCTTTCGGCCTCTCGACGGCCCCTCAAGTGTTCACGGGGGATTTTGAGGAATGTGGCTCAAATGGCTTCATTTGAAAGGGGTGAGGATATCCATGTACCTCGACGATTGGCTAATAAGGGCCAATTTCAGAAGATCGTTGTTTGAAGGACTTACAAGTAACTTTAGAATTGACGAAGGCTTTGGGACTTCTCGTCAATTTCAAGAAGTCATCACTAATTCCCGAGCAAGAGTGTGTGTATCTCGGGATACAGATGAACTCTCTGAGTTTTCGGGCTTTTCCCTCGCAGGAAAGGATAGCCCGAGGATTCGAGAGAGTAACAACCTTCTTAGGGAAAGAAGTATGCACAGTGAGGGAGTGGATGAGTCTGCTGGGGACGCTCTCCTCTCTGGAGCAATTCGTTTCCCTAGGAAGGTTGCACCTGAGACCACTCCAATTCTTTCTTCATCGGAATTGGAGTCGTCGTTCTCAGGATTTGACGTTCTCCCTGTCGTTATCCCAGGACATCAAGAAACATCTCTTATGGTGGACAGATCCCAACCTCTTTGCGAAGGGACTGTCTCTTCAATCACAGACCCCCAACCTGGTGTTGTTCTCCGACGCGTCGGACATGGGGTGGGGTGCAACTCTGGGAACCAGCGAAGTGTCAGGTACCTGGGTGGGGGACCAGGTAGCCTGGCACATCAACAGAAAGGAGTTGATGGCTGTGTGGTTGGCTCTGAAGGCTTTCGAGCCCAAAGTCAGAAGATCGGTAGTGCAGGTCAACGCGGACAACACTACAGCTCTGGCATACATCAGGAAACAGGGGGGCGGGGGGGACGCATTCCTTCTCCTGTACGAGACAGCAAGAGACCTTCTTCTGTGGCAGAAGAAAGAGGAATCAAGCTTCTCACCAGGTTCGTGCAGGGAGAAAGGAATGTAAGAGCAGATCTCCTCAGCAGGAAAGATCAGGTCCTTCCCACAGAGTGGACCCTTCATCTGGATGTATGCCAGAGCCTGTGGAAGTTATGGGGCAGGCCACACATAGACCTCTTTGCCACGTCAAAGAACGAGGCTGGATCCTTACTGCTCTCCGATATCAGATCCAGAGGCAGTAGCAATAGATGCTCTTCTTCTAGACTGGAACGGACTCGACGTCTACGCGTTTCCCCCCTTCAAGATCTCCTGGGGCTAACCATCAAGAAGTTCGTAGAGTCCGATTCAACGAGAATGACCTTAATCGCTCCCTTTTGGCCGGCCCAAGAATGGTTCACAGAGGTACTGGAATGGTTGGTGGACCTTCCAAGATCGCTCCCGCTAAGGAGCGATCTACTCAGACAACCCCACTTCGACAGGGTACCACAAAAATTCTCCTCGCTCTCAGTCTGACTGGTTTCAGACTGTCCAAAGTTTGGTCAGAGCGAAAGGCTTTTCAGCAACAGCTGCTAAAGCAATCGCAAGAGCGAGGAGACCTTCCACCTTGCGTGTATACCAGTCAAAGTGGGATGTCTTCAGACGTTGGTGCAAGAGGAAGAACATTTCCTCTTCCAGTACCTCTGTGACCCAAATTGCGGATTTCCTTATTTTCCTCAAAGAAGAATGTCATCTGGTTGTGTCAACTATTAAGGGATACCGCAGTATGTTGGCGGCGGTATTTCGGCATAGAGGCTTAAATATATCCGATGATAAGGACTGCATGATCTTATTAGATCATTTGAAACCATTAAGCGTCCTCATGTAGTACCGAACTGGAATCTAGACGTAGTCCTACAATTCCTTGGATCGTCTAGATTCGAACCTCCTGGCTTAGCCTCTTTCAAGGATTTGACGAAGAAGGCTATCTTCCTTTTGGCCCTAGCTACAGCTAAGAGAGTGAGTGAGCTCCAAGCTATTGAGGCAATGTAGGGTTTAAGGAAGATTCTATGGTGTGTTCATTTCTTCCAAGTTTCCTGGCAAAGAATGAAAAACCCATCACGCCCTTGGCCCAGGAGCTTTGAAGTTCGTAGTTATCTTTTCTAGTATGGGAGAGCTGAAAGAACTCTTTGCCCTATGAGAATTATGAAGTATTTCCTTAAGAGGAAGGAAACAACTTAAGGCTAATCAAGATGTGCTTTGGTGCTCCGTAAAGGACCCCACTCGGCCCATGTCGAAGAATGCTCTTTCCTTTTTTCTGAGAAGCCTTATTACAGAGGCACATGTTGCCTGTAAGGAAGATCATTTTAGACTACTGAAAGTGAAAGCTCACGAGGTGAGAGCCATCGCAACTTCGCTTGCATTCAGAAAAAATATGTCTGTGCGGAACTTGATGGAGGCGACTTTTTGGAGATGCCAATCGGTTTTCGCAAACCACTACCTACGTGATGTAAAAATCACATATGATAAATGCTTCGCCTTGGGTCCTTTCGTATCGGCGGATTCGGTGCTGGGGCAGGGAGCGAAACTTATCCTGTGTAAATTTTTATATGTTTACCCTATATTTTATATTGTTGTTTTTGGTTGTCTGAAAGAGGTTGCAGGAGGCACCTCTTTTTGTCGTAATATTAACCCTTTGTATTTTGGTTAGGTGGTCTGGTGGGTTTTGGCTCCTTGCAGAGGTAGTGGTAAGGATCTGTTAGGTAAGCGGACAAGGTCCCTCTAACAGCATCCGACTTGGATTCTACCACAATAGGGGATCACATATCCCAGTGGTAGATCCGAGAGTCTTTCAGCATCAGGTCACGTCCTAGCTGTAGCTCTCCAGGCAATGCAGACTCAGAGATAGTATCTATGAAGTCTTCATCCTGAAAAGGTGAGAACCAAGGTTTTTATATCCTACAACATTAGTTGTTTCCCGTCTTACCTGTATTATTGAGCTGTCTCTTACCCTCCACCAAGGGTGCCAATCAGCTAAGTATATATCTGTCAGGGAAGTTCATGTACAAAAATGATATTGTTAAACTACAATAAAGTTTTGTACATACTTACCTGGCAGATATATACGATTAATGGCCCACCCAGCCTCCCCTCAGGAGACAGGTGGAAGAGAAAAATCTGACAAGCTTACGGGAGTGGTTCGTACATCCGCCACCCAGCGGCGGGTAAGGTAGACCACCTGACCTACCTGTCGCGTGTGCCGCGAGATTTGAAATTCTGTCGGGAACGTCGGAGACTATAGCTAAGTATATATCTGCCAGGTAAGTATGTACAAAACTTTATTGTAGTTTAACAATATCATTTTTTTTTACCTAATATATGAAACTATGTATAGATATGCATATCTATGCATAAATGCATAGTATATATATAGTATATATGTCTGCATATGTTCATGGGCACATGTATATATGTACTGCATTTTTTGGTTGAGTATACTATATATATTCGTGCATGCACACTTAAATATTTCTATATGGATTTATACATGCAAACAAATGAATTGTGCATGCATTTAAATACATTGCATTGATAAATAGTAAAGAATATTGTATATGCCCTATCCATCTAATATAGAAAGCAAGAAACTTTCTAGAAGAAAAAGTAGACAAAAATTTGAAGGATGATATTAACTTTTCCTTTTCAAAACATTAATGAAAGCTACATAAACTTGGACTGTTCTGACTATCCCAGCAAATTAAATGCGAAAAGCAGATACATATAGGTAGTCCATCTTTTTTTATATAGAATTGATGAAACCTAAAAATGTATTATCAATCCTTCCTTATGTTTAAATAAATTTTTCTTTGGAGAACAGTACAAAATATGGAACACATCATGGTTAAATATGAAAGAACAGTGTTCCATTGTTTTGAAGCAGATTATATTATGAAGAGAAAAATCCTTAAAGGAAAAACAAAGGGAATATAAAGGAGAGAAAACGACAGCTATGGTATTTTGAGGCTGCAAGTGTTATTGATATTTTCTATTAGAGACACTTCTCTATCAGTAAATTGAGGGTGAACAATGGGAGTTAAATATGTTCTTAGATGTTCAGTGTTTATATGTTGGGTGCTTGGCTGTTTTGTCTCGGTCCATCAATGTATACCACAGTCCCTAGAGAGCAAATCTTGAAAACCCATCTACTCTGCTGAAGATTTGGCCAAAAGACATTTTAAGAACATTGATTCACTCATGTTTGTATGTTTTTGAAGTCTGTAGCAGTACTAATAGTGATGATGTATGTGATTATATCTTGGAATCTTGGGAGTACAAAGGTATCTTTCATTTTATCTGGTGACTGGAATATCGGTTATTCTTTGTATGAGGAATTAAACTTTTAAGTTTTTTGTTCATTAGTATTTGTTAGCAGTTATGTCAATTACTCCTTGAGAAATAAGTTAGTTTGACTTGAGTTAGGTAACAAATTTTACTAATACATATATTTAATATATACTTTTTTTTAATATGAAGCTGTGACAGGTGTCATAAACACATTTTGATATGATTAATTTATGTAAGGCTTGTATTTTTATTTTTGTAAATTGAACTTTTGTTTATGAGAATAGTTTTGAAGTGATGGTCCTGTTAATGATAATAGTCCTAAATTTGTGTAGGTGATGGTACGGATGCCAATACTTTTCATGTTTCCTTTGTAATTACTGTGTACTGCATGTAGGAAAGTTTATGATTGTACTGTAGTTTATAAAAGCTGTGAGTACCGTTCTTGCATTCTCAGGAGTTTAGCTGGAATTTTTATTTTCTTTGTGGAATCTGAAGGTTCTGTATTCAGAAGTTCTTACATTTATATAAATTTACATATAACTAGTAAATAATTTAAGTACGATGCTGTTAATACAATGGATACTTTTAGTCAAATTATAAGTACATACTATGGTGTTACATAATTAACACTAGGTTTACACTTCTTTGGTAATCCAGAAATTGAACAGTTTAGGGAAATTCTAGTATTATATGTTGAATCCTGTGGCCAAAAATTGAGTAATGGTATGCACGAACACTGCATTGGTTCAGTAATTGATTTTGGTAAAGAATGTCCAAAGTGCTTGTATAAAAGTATGATATATGATGTCAATTGTAATCCAGATAAGACCAGTATGTATTGATTGAACTCTCTCTCTCTCTCTCTCTCTCTCTCTCTCTCTCTCTCTCGATCTCCATCTCTCTCTCTCTCTCTCTCTCTCTCCCCTGTATATATATATATTATATATATATATAATATATATTTCTGGGCTCAGCCGTGTCGCTCCGTGAAATGTGTCTTCTTTTAGCAATATATATATATATATATATATATATATATATATATATATATATATATAATATATATAGTATATATATATATTATTGTGTGTGTGTGTGTGTGTGTAAATTATATACACATACATACATAAATGGCCACAATACTTGGTTATCTATTAAATTTTTTATTTTTCAGTGACTCCGAAGAGCAAGTGGCAGCTGCAATGGACAAGCTCTTTGTCCTATTTGGATGTGAGATTCTCAAGATTGTTCCTGGCCGTGTTAGTATTGAAGTAGATGCTAGACTGAGCTTTGACAAAGATGCAAGTGTAAGCAAAGCCAGAAAGTTTATTTCAATGTTTGAATCTGAAGGCATTGACAAAGAAAGGATCCTTATAAAACTGGCTTCTACTTGGGAAGGCATTCAGGCTGCCAAGTAAGTTGCTTTACAAATTTGTATTCACACATCAGTGGTTATTTTTCATGAAAGTAATGTACACTGACGTTTGGAACTATGTTTCACAGGTGTTTATATTTTTAAGTTTTCAAATAATGGTTGGCCAAAAGTGTGTGTAATAATATAGGCATCATAAAAAGAATCCAAAGGTGAGATTTAAAGTACATTTAAATATACAGTCCAAACTTATAAATCTGGGAACCTTGGGACCAGGCTACTGCTGGACCACCAAAAATCCTTGAATACAGAATACTCCTCTAAATAAATGAATCCCCTGTCAACATAGTCTTGCATGCTAATTCCACATACAAATATGCTAGTTGCTAAGTTGGCTAAGTTCTGACACCACTTTTTATCATTTTATTACGTATTCATATATATTTTCACTTATTTTATAACTTCATAGACTGTGTAATTTTCTTTGAAATAGTGTACTTGAACACATTGAATTTACATTCCTGAGTTAACCCAACCATAAGTCAACTACTATACTACGTACTTAACTTTTCAGAATTGCAGAATTTTATCAGTCTTTCATCTCCTAAATTTACCATCTTTATAATTATCACTATTAGTTTCTTCATCATTTATTTTCATTGTAGGGGGTAATGAAACGACAAAAGTAAAGAATGAATTTTGGCGATCACTCAGTATATTTGACACTTCACTATCATAAAGTAAACAATGCACACTGCCATCTATATTGAGGAAAATGAACATTAAACATTCCCTAATGGGTGGGAAACGATGGAAACTTCTTCTAGCATAGATGAAGATTTATGAGTATGCTTACCTCTAGCATAATTCGATATGATGAGCGTTATGTCAAATGGGTAAATACTACACAGCTATACAGGCAGTCTCCAGTTATTGGCAGACTTGGTTTTATGGCGGTTGTCTAGCGCCACAAAATCGGCGAATTATGATGCCATAACGTGCAGTTTCAGTTATCTGTGCCATAAGGTGATGCTAATAGAGTTATGGCTCCATAAAATACCTGACAGGCACCTTTAACCGAAACTTGGCACCATAAAAGCAAAAAATTGCAAAGTTTCGGTTAAGGGGGCTTTCACTTATCAGCACCCTACTGAGAACAGAACCCCCACCAATGACTGGGGACTGCCTGTATATGTAAAATAGATTATCAAAACCATATCACCCTTAAGTTTTTCAAGCACTCTTAATAAAGTATGGAATTTGTATGATGCCAAATGTCTCATTGTTTTGATTAGAAGTTTGACTTGGTAGAGATTTCTCAACTGTTATCTTTAAAAGAATATACAGGCAGTCCCCAGGTTACGACGGGGTTTCCGTTCTTGAGACGCGTTGAAACCCGAAAATAGTCGTAAGTCGGAACATCACCAAAAATCCTAAGAAAACCTTACTTTTAATGCTTTGGGTGCATTCAAAACTATGTAAACTGCATTCTTATTGCATTTTGCATAAAAAACCTTCAAATATTGAGTATTTTGCATTTTTGGTGCCATATTACTTGTCCCAGATGAGTGTTGTAGGCATCGTAACCCTGGAAATAATTTCTGATGAATATAATTGAAAAGCACCTTAACCTCAGAACGTCGTAAGCCGAACCAGTCGTAACCCGGGGACTGCCTGTATTTATTCATTTAAAGTTAATATCGATAGCATATTGGACTTCATACATTTTCATTACTATCAATTATGTTTATAAAACAAAAGAGGTATGGTATGGTATATTTTGTTGCTGTTGGGAAGTTGTAAACGATATGTGGTGCTGCCCTTGTGGCCGCTCAACAAACTAATGGCAGCTGATTCAAAATCGAGCCAAACCACGGGAGTTCTCCAACCACAGAAAGCCGGTTTTAAGAGGTGCGACAGTACAGCAGAACGGATTCGTGGACTCGTGTATTCGCGGATTTCTCTCTGGAACAAATACCCCCATTATTTGCAGAAAAATTTGCCTATTTGCAGTGTTTTTCTGAGAAATATCCACAAACTTTTTTTTTTTTTTTTTTTTTTTTTTTTTTTTTTAAATCCACTTTTTGTGATATACTATTGTAAAAACCAGGTACGTATATTCATTTTTGGTGGGTTTTCTTCAGTATTAACTAACAAAATAGGCAGTTTTAAACATTTTTTATAGGGGTTTCAACTATTCGCGGGTTCTATTTATTTTCAGGTGGGGGAGGTCTGTTACCCATTCCCTCTTCCCCCCCCCCCGCAAAGCGGGGGAACACTGATGTTGGAATTTTATGCTACTCTTTCATAAACTACTGTTATAAAATAGAATATTCAGACATGAATATGTAACTTATGTAAAAAGGAATACTATACATAGTACAGTAGTTAACACATAAATATATGGTACGCAGTTGTGTAATAGTATATACATACAGGCAGTCCCTGGTTTAGAATGGAGGTTCTCTTCTTGAGATGCATTGTAAGCCAAAAATAGCCTTAAAGCAGAACATCATTGAAAATTGTCAAAAATTCTGAGAAAACCTTACTTTTAAAGCATTGGGTGTATTGAAAACTATGTAAACTGCATTTTGATTGAGCTTTTCATAAAACAAATACTTCAAATCTTGATAATTTTACTTTTTACAGTCATACTTCTTCCATCGGATCGGTGCCGAATCCCTGGAACATGTGCCATAATGCAGGAAATAAATTTCCGATGAATATACTAGTTGAAGAGGTTCATGAACTCGGAATGTTAGCCATAATCGTAGTAAACCGGGGACTGCCTGCATAAATACAGTTGACCCTCGTATTCGCGTTCTTAACATTCATGGACTTGCATATTTGCGGATTTTTCTATGGACCATATTTACCCATTATTTGCGGTATTTTTCTATGAGAAATATCCACAAGTTACTGTATTTTCACATAAATTTCATGACTAAAGGTACTTTTTGTGATAAAACTATTTTTAAAAAACCAGGTAGAAGCATTTTTAGGTTTTTCTTGAGTTCAAACTAACAAAATGGGCAGTTTTTAAGTGTTTTTCTTAGGAGTTCCAAGTATTCGCAGATTCTAGCGGGGGACATCTCTGGAATCCCCCCCCCCTCCCCCCCCATCACCACCACCACCACCAAAAAAGGGAGGTGGGCACTGCATGCAGTTGAACCCCAGGATCCACTGATCTTACATCTGGATAGCGAGAGGGAGGGAAAAAATCCATAATTTTTTATTATTTGATATTCATGACCAATAATAGTTAATATATATTATATATGTACATAGTAGTATATATAAAGTAAACCGCCTGTATTCGTGGACTCTCTCTCTCTCTCTCTCTCTCTCTCTCTCTCTCTCTCTCTCTCTCTCTCTCTCTCTCTCTCTCTCTCTCTGTTATTGGCTGTGTATGTATATGTTTCTAATGATAAAATGTCTAAGATGACTTTGAAATAATGTTAATAATATAATTTCAAAGATTAATACAGTAACAAAATAATAATTTAAGGTGTATTGAAATTTGTTCTTAAGTGAACAAACCTTCGGTCTTAACAATAGGATAATTTCTAGCGCCTAGCTGGATCCGGTTAAAAAGCAGATTAAAGCAAGGAATCTTGTGATATCTGGCAATGCATGCGTAGATCGGGTCAGCTAGGCGCTAGAAATTATCCTATTGTTAAGACCTCTGGTTTGTAGCTATGAAAAATACAAATTGTCTTAGAAAATTTGTCATTTCAAGATAGGTAGTTATAAGCACAGATTCTAGCTATTTGTGGCTGGGTGTTTGGTATGCATCCCTAAGAATACGGGGGTTCACTGTATATATATGTACATATAGATAACAGTAGGAACCCGGACCTTGATGCTAATTCGTTCCAGAAGCAGCGTCGAGATGTGATTCAGTTGAGGTCCGAATAAATTTTTCTGTAAGAACTGAAAATGGATGAATTTGTTTTTGACCACCTGTTATTACCTTAACCTTTCCTTTTCATACAAAACATTACACTTGAATTACAATTGAATAAGTTTCAGAGTTAAATAACATATTGTGTTAGACTTTCTTGTTTTATTTTTAAATGTATACTACATAAAAAACGCCTACATACAATGCGGCTGCATAACTAATGGTTGACTAAGTGCTATAAGCTAGGCTAGGTATAGAGTGTACTGTACCAGGTAGGCTGCTAATAATGAAACATTGAAAAACAAGGCTAATTATTATGGTAAATTAGTAAAGTATTAAAAATAAAATGCTAAATCAGTAACCCAAATGCCTCTTTCATACTTTACAATAATCTACGTAAGTTCAATTGAGGTTCTTATCATTTTCCTCTTGTGCTTGTCTGCAATGGCTGTCTTGGGACCCATGATTGAATCAAAGTACAGAACAGAATGCCTCAAAAACCAAGGAAATATTCCCCCAAGCCCAGATCTGCTTACATATTTAATTTCTAGTGTGATTTTGTCTTTGTAATATCAAGGTCCCAGCATATTTTATTCCTTTTAATTGAGTATTCAAATAATGAATATAATTTTAATTTTGAAGTATATCATAGTAAGGTAGGAAAATAAAAGTAATGATGGTCTTTCCACAAGAGAAAGTAGACAGTGCTACTTTTTACCTTAAACCAATTTTATAAGATAGTATGCTGCCATGTTATGCAAGCCTTTGTTAAAAAGTAGATACCTGATGTTGGTGCTTACTAGAAGTGTGGGTCAATTGCATAAGGCTAAGAAAACTAAAGTGACAGCAGGTAAAGAATAATGGACCAGCAATATTTGAGGAGCACACTATTGATAAATGATTAGCATTCAAATGTTTGATGTTAACTAGCATAGAGAATAATATTCAACTTCAATTCTTTTGGGAATCTAATCAATACAAGTTAATCACTGTAGGCATAGGTGAAAAGTCTTTGTGCACTTTGGTATATTGATAAGTTTGGTGTAATTATAGATAATATAATTTGTTGTAATTACAGAATATATTTATGTATGTGTGGTATAATTACAGGTGAATATAATTTGTTGTAATTATGATATTTTATTTCAGGGTTCTCGAGGAAGAGTATGGTATTCATTGTAACCTGACGTTATTATTTGGATTTGCTCAGGCAGTTGCATGTGCTGAGGCAGGTGTAACCTTGATCTCTCCTTTTGTTGGTCGAATCTTGGACTGGTAAGTAGTAGTTTTTTTCATACAGAATTTTATTTAGCCGAGGTGATTGGCATTGATTTGTCTGGACGGAATATCTGTGTTTGGTCTGGCCATACGTATTGTGTTTGCCGAGACTTATTGAGAATATTATGTGAATTATGATAGAGAAAATTGCAAGAACTATTGGGAAAATTACCATTTAAGAATATAGTATAGCATCTTGGTGATTTTTTGTGTATAGTATATTTCAATACCCTGTCTTTTCAGGAATATACCCATTAGTTTAGTCCCAGTTTGATCCTTTAATTAATGGTGTGGTTACAACCAAATAATTTTAAAGGGTCTATGAGGTCAGGGAACAAGTTAAGAGAATACTTTCTTTTTTAGATAGTATTCTTGTTTGCAGTATCTCCTGTTAGTATTGCTTCCAAGCAACTGCAGATTTGTTCCTTGGCAAGGAAGTAGCAATGTGGATACATTCCCAAAAATATGTTGTGCTTCTCAACCCTAGTATTGACTTGGGTACCTTGTTGTCAGGTGACTGGTGTTACTGGCATAGTAAATATGTACCTCAATATACAGTAATTATTTCATAATTGGAGCACCTCACTTACCGAGTTGTGAACCATATGTCAGATATTCATTGCACATTCTTATTGATAAGAGGAACTCTTGAAAAATATTTCACAATGTTTGGAACTTAAAATATATTTTCTGGTTTTTCTGTTACAGTTGTGTATAGAGCATAACTGGTAAACAGTAATTTCAAATATGTAACTAAGATATGGTATAATTAATTTAAGATACAAGAAAGTAATGCTAAGTTATAGAATGTAAGTATGAGAACAGGGTAAAATCAGAAAGAAAAAGAAGAGAGCAATACATTAGTAGTACTATATAGATTTTTTAATGGAGTTGTGTATAGTATGTACTTACCGTATATACTCGCATATTATGCGACTTTTGAAACCTAATTTTGAAGCTAATTTTTAAGGGGTCGCATCATACACGCGGTATAAAATTAGCGTACCGTCTATGCTTTCCCAAATCGGCAGATCGCGATAGTTACTACCGGAGGAAAACAGTGGATCTTTTAAAAAGTTACGCTTTACTTGTACTTCACTATACCCAATAATATTGTATGCATTCTCATATTACTATTGTATTTTAAAATACAAAAGAGCGATCGTGTGCCATTTGCATTATTTTGGTTTATACAACGTTTAACTGTTCTAGACTAACCATCTATAATTTCCAAATCAGTTGATTAAGGCACAACACCGAAGGATTTTTTACTTTTTGTTTTACTCAGTAAAAGAAACATATGTTACTTGAACTATTATTTTCATTTTAGGATACGCAGGTAAGTGAAAATTTATTAAAGTGAAAAAAAATGCATAAAATTAATAAACTAAAATCCTCCAAAGTCTCTCTCCGTGTCCGTATCATCAAATACTGCTCTGAATTCTTTGCCATCAAGGCAGTCATCATATTCGTCATCTTCCAGATCTTTGATCATTTCATCTTCATCTCCTGCATCTTCGTATAGGACATCGTCAATTCATATGGAAGGTATAGTCTTGTCACCGTGGCGAGCTATCTGGCGTGGCTTTTAAAGATCTGCCCTTCTGCTAATTTTACAAAAACAACAACTGCCCGTGTGTGGCAGACCTTTGAATGTCCTTGAGACAAACCCCGAGGCTATAATTATAAGATTATAAGGGGTTTCCATTCCCAGGTACTTTAATCTCCTTCCTATTTGGCCCTGCTCTCTCTCTCTCTCCTAAATCTTACAGCTGTCCGAGCGAGAACTTTTTTTATGGGACAACATAGGCCCGCATTTCGCATTTTCCATACCTATTTATTTTGTATACGATTGCCCTTTCTCGGCTGTGAAGTTGATGTCTATCCATGGCTGTGAGATGACCAGGAATAACTTGTAAGTCGGTGTCAAAGTCACTCCACACTTCAGTCAGGCCAAAACTTTGCCATATCGCATTCAAGCAATATTCAGTCATTGTTTCCTATCTATTATTTTCTCAGAGAGAGAGAGAGAGAGAGAGAGAGAAGACCTTACCTTACCTTACAGACCTTACATCTTGTTCGGGTTGCCCCAGGTCCCTCAGTGTGAGGCACCTCTAATGTCTACCAGAGAGTTGCTAGTACATCTTCCGGTATATTTTGCATCTTCCAATCTTGGATGGTCTGGGATGCAGTTTAGATATTTGTCGAGCTTATTCTTAAACACATCTACGCTCACTCCTGATATATTCCTCAGATGAGCTGGCAACGCATTGAATAGACGCTGCATTATCGATGCTGGTGCGTAGTGGATTAATGTCCTGTGTGCTTTCCTTATTTTTCCTGGTATAGTTTTGGGCACTATTAATCTACCTCTGCTTGCTCTTTCTGATATTTTTAGTTCCATGATATTTTCTGCTATTCCTTCTATCTGTTTCCATGCCTGAATTATCATGTAGCGTTCTCTTCTCCTTTCTAGACTATATAATTTTAAGAATTGTAGTCTTTCCCAGTAGTCTAGGTCCTTAACTTCTTCTATTCTAGCTGTAAAGGACCTTTGTACACTCTCTATTTGTGCAATATCCTTTTGATAGTGTGGGTACCATATCATATTGCAATATTCAAGTGGACTACGAACATATGTTTTATAAGCCATAATCATAGTGGTTCAGCTTTTCTTGTTTTGAAGTGCCGTAACAACATTCCCATTTTGCTTTACATTTTGCCAACAGAGTTGCTATTTGATCATTGCATAACATGTTCCTATTCATCATCACACCAAGGTCTTTAACTGCTTCCTTATTTGTGATGGTCTCATTATTAGGTCCCTTATATGCATATAGCTTTCTTTCTCTGTCTCCATAATTTATTGATTCAAATTTATCAGAGTTAAATACCATCCTATTTACCTCTGCCCAATCATATACTTTGTTAAGGTCTCTTTGTAGAGCGTTCCTATCTTCATCACAAGTAATTTCTCTACTTATTCTTGTGTCATCTGCGAAACTACTCACTACCGAATCCTTCACATTATTGTCTATGTCTTCAATCATAATAACAAACAGTATTGCAGCTAACACCGTACCTTGCGGCACACCGGATATTACCTTGACTTCATCCGATTTCTCGTCGTTTGCAATAACTATCTGTTTTCTGTTGTGTAAAAATTCTTTTAACCATCTTCCTACTTTATCCACGATATTGTGTTTTCTAATTTTCTTCGCTAATATATTATGGTCTACTTTATCAAAAGCTTTTGCAAAGTCTAAATAAACCACATCTGTTTCATTTCCGCTTTTCATATTTTTGAATATGTTCTCACGGTGGACTAACAGTTGGGTTTGTGTACTTTTTCCGGGTACGAAACCATGTTTGTCCTTTATTAAACAAATTATTTTTTATTAAATGTTTCATAATATTTTTCTTCATTACCCTTTCATACACTTTCATAATATGTGATGTTAGACTCACAGGCCTATAATTACTTGCCTCTAGTCTTGATCCACTTTTGAAAGTAGGGGTAATATATGCTAATTTGTGCTCATCATAAATCTTGCCTGTATCTACACTTTGTCTTAATAATATTGCAAGTGGCTTTGCGATAGAATGAACTACTTTCTTTAACAAAATAGCAGGAATTCCATCAGGCCCTGCAGCAGCTCCATTTTTAATTTCATTAATAGCCTGCACAATATCAGCTTCATTAATATCTATGTCAGCTAAATATTCACTATTTTCATCCCTTACTTCTATATCATTATCTTCATTATCTATTCTAGGGGTGAATTCTCTCTTATATCGTTCTGCCAGTATGTTGCAAATTTCCTTTTTTTCATTCGTTAATCTCCCTTCAATTCTCAGAGGGCCTATTTCTATTCTTCTTTTATTCATCTTCTTCGCATATGAGTATAATAGCTTGGGGTTTTGCTTGATATTTAATAGGGTTTTTCTTCCAAGTCCCGTTTTTCATTTTCTTTTGATTGTATAATCTTTTGTTCTGCATTTTCTATCTTACTTTTTAGTTCTATAACTTTCCATGCATTTTTTTCTTTTGCAAGACCTTTTTTCCACTTTCTGATTTTCTGGAACAAGATCCTTCTGTCTCTTGGTATGCATGAATGATGTTTACTTTTCTTCTTCGGTATATATTTTTCCACTATTTTCTCCAATATTTTATATAATATCTCCGTATTTACCCTTATGTCATCACTTACGAAAATGTTATCCCAATCTTTGTTTAATTCTTCATTAATTTCTGACCATTTTATATTTTTACTGTAGAAGTTGTATTTTCCATATCCTTCCCACTTTTTCATTTCTTGCTTATCTCTATTTTCACTTGCTTTGGAATGAACTGTTAATTCTATGACATTATGGTCTGAAATATTCGCATTATAAACTATTATTTCTTTAACATAATTCATCTCGTTCACAAATACTAGGTCTAAAGTATTTTCCTTTCTTGTTGGCAGGTGATTTATTTGTTGAATGTTGTATTCTAGTAGCATATCTAATAGCTTTTCAAATTGCCTCTTATCTTCTGCACTACTATTACTCTCTTTTTTATATGTATAAGTACAACCACAATCTCCTATTCGTTCTTTCCATTCTACGAAAGGAAAGTTGAAGTCACCAGATAGGAGAATAGTCCAGTCCTTGTGATTTCTACATATATCATCCAATTTTTCAATTATTAAGTCAAACTCTTTAGTATTAGGAGGTCTATATATTACTATGTTCATCAATTTTTCAGATTCAAATTCTACCGCTATTAGTTCACATTCTGAGTTACTATATTTCTCATATATTTTTCCTTGTTTTTTGTCTTTCCCATATATATATCTGATCTATAAGTTTGGAACCCTTTTATTTGATCATCATTCCCAGTCTCTTGGGAATACCAGGTTTCACTTATATTCATTATATCTATTTTCTTTTCATTTTGGGTTAGTTCTTCTAAGTACTCTATTTTCTTTTTGAGTTACTCGTAACTAAACCCTGCGCATTCATCACTATGATGGTTTGCGTGTTTTCTCCTTCATTTAATACTGGTAGTAATAAGGATTTTCCGTTTTCCCATGTCTCTTTCCTGTTCTGGTATGTTGTTCTTTTTTTCATTTCCAGAAATTCTGACATTAAAAAATCCAACTTTTCCATAATATTTGATCTTCCTTCATCATAATTATTCATTTTGTGTCTGAATCTGCAATTTTCTCCGTTTCTGCAATATCCTCTTGCATAATAAATACAGTTATTATCTCTTGAGTAGAATTTCGGAGCTGATGCTTTGAAATTTTTTGCTGACACCTCTGCATATCTCATTGGTGGTTTACTTTTCTCTTTTACCTGATATTCTTGATTTCTCTCTTTATTTGTTTCTTTCTTATTTTGGATTTTATTACTTGGTTGGTTATTTATTTGATTATGATTCATGGCTACAGGGTGCATATATTTGCATTTTTTGTCGAACTTACATCCTTTTCCTTCTTTTAGGTTTTACATATTTTTGGATGCAGATCTCTGCAATCATCCCATATCCATCTAAGTATGCACATTTACCATATATTTCATAGTTTGACATATCTTAGGATGTTTGTAGTAACATCTTTCTCCAAATCTGCAATTCCCTCTTTTCAAAAGGTTGCAGATTTTGTCTTTCTTGTCTATTTTTTTCCTCTTTCCCGTCATTGTATAGATCTGGGTAGAGCCTCTTCGGGATTTGCTTTTCTGTTGTCATATCGTAATTTATTTCTTCGTAGGTATGCTGCTTTATTGCCTCATATGTAGTATCAATGAGTATCTCTGCATCCATACTTTTATCTTGTTCTTTGTTTTCCTTATTTTTTTTCTGTCATTTCATTTTTGTTTACTTCTCTTCCGTTTTCCTCTTCTTCTTCCTCTTCCTCTTCTTCTTCATCCTCAACTATTTGTACATTCAATCTTGATTTAATAACATTGTCTATCCATGATAGACATGTTGAACAAAAAATTCTTGTATCTTTTCTCAAATCTTGTATTACCTCAGCACACTGTGGATGGGTCGGAATGTTGCATGCAGCACATTTTCTGATTAGGTTTTGTGGATTGACTATGCTATACCAAACCTTACACAGTTTGCATGCTTTTGGCATTCTTTTTCCTAATGCATCAATTAGGATATTCACAAGATTCACCTTATTCATTTTCTTTGTCGGAATATGTTGGTTTATGTATATTTTCTTTATGAGTCTCTTGACCACTTGGATTTTATTTGGAACTTCTTCAATTATTTTCAAGATGTTTTCATTAGATTTGTTCCAGTTTGAAGGATTATATCCTTCTAATATATCTATGAATGCTTTTGTATCTTTTTGGTTAGGACTGTTGCTGATTTCATAGATGAGAAATGCCAGTTCCCTTCCTGCTACCTCATCGTATTGCGAATCTGCTAGAGAGAGAGAGAGAGAGAGAGAGAGAGAGAGAGAGAGAGAGAGAGAGAGAGAGAGAGAGAGAGAGAGAGAGAGAGAGAGAGAGAGAGAGACTGTCTATATACGATTGTTTGTTTTCTCACTCGTCAAACTTACTGTTATGCTTTATTTCATATTTCCTTGCTCACCAATTTATTCTATATCTACGATATTAAGAAATCAAGATATGTGAAGAAGGGAGAACTGCCTCCAGACTGTACAGTCAGTATGGATTTAAACGCACGTGGAACTGGTTGAAATATTCGCAACAGCACCAAAATGAGATGCCCTGTTGATAGAAAATCTGACTCCGTTTCTTGTTATTGCATAAAAAAACTTTATCAATCGTGAACCTACGTAATTTATTTAGAATTCTGCGCAACGGAAAAGATAATATTTGATATCTGTAATGGGAGAAATGGTTTTATCTCTGTTGTTGTTATAAATTTGGCAGATATGCAATCAAACACGTGGGTGGACCAAAACAGCCCAGCCAGAGAGCTCCGCTCATTTTGTAAATACTATTGTTTGGCGTGCTATAATAGGCTTACCCGATTCATTTGGGTGTGCGCTGCAGCTGCTGCTACTGCTACTCAAATAATCGCATTTTTCTTACTAATCCCAAGAGTTGACCGTAGAAAATCCCAAGATTAACCAAAGAGAGAGAGAGAGAGAGAGAATACACTAATAAAAACAAAAACTACGTACTGTATGCAAAGCACACGCATCATCGTTAGCTTCCCGTGTGTTACGTGTAAACGTTCATTCTCTAAGAAATTCACAGAGTAGTATAACTAACACCTGATTGGCTGGTTGGTAGCCATGGAGATCTGTTATCCAATGACTGCCCTCTGCTTCTGTTCTATTTATAGACATATGCCGTGGATGACACTAAGTTTGAACGTTACCATGTTCGTGATTTTCTGGCTGCTGACGGCAAATATTACTCGATAATTTTCTTTATATAATTATTTCTTCGTGAAAACAATAATATAATATGATCATTTTAACTTTAATGTATACGGGTATGAAAAATACCTGTGTCGTAGCGATGCGTCATCAATATAGTGGTATGAAAATACCACATAGTGTTGTAGCGATACGTAATCACAAAGTACAAATCCTTTTCCCGGACCATCCTCAAAATTTTACGACTCTTCAACTGCAAGATCGATATGGTGAAATATATTATATAGTCATACTTATTGTTGAAATTCACAAGTTGAACTGCAAAACATTATTAGATTTTGATTGTTATGTACAGTAATACCTTGGGTTACGAATTTAATCCGTTCCAGAACCTGCTTCGTAACTTAAAAAATTCGTAACCTAAATGGATTTTCCCATAAGAATGTTATAAAAAGCAAATAATGCGTTCCACCCGACCATGAATAACCATTTCAATTCATATTTTTCCATTTATTTTTGTTCACTAAGGTTGAAAATTCGTGTAGGAATTACATAAAATTATAAAATTGAAGAATGAAATTAAATATAAACACTAGATTTAATATGCATGCACAGTAAAACCTGAACTTTACCTTTGGCGAGTGTGGCTGCTGGCTTGACGGAGACGGGAGGAGGGGAAGGGTGAGGAGGAGAGGGTTAGGGCTTGGGGGGGAAATCTCCCTCCGTGAACACTTCTGGAAGACTTTCTGGTTCTTTCTCTAGAGAGCACCGTTCACTACGATCACTAATTTTACGCTTACGCAACACTATGTTGTCTTTCACAATTTTGAAAAAATATTTTTCTATGAGCAAATTTTCTACATCGTCGAGAATATAAGGCCGTTGTTTCGTCAATACTGTGACACCTTTTGATGCTTTACTGGCTTTAATTTCTTCCTTTTTCTTCAAAATAGTGCAGATCGTTGATTGCGACCGCTTGAAGAATGCTGCAATGTCTTTCACGCACTCGCCTTTATCATGCATTTGGATAATTTCCTTCTTCATTTCGACTGTAATCATCTCCTTCTTTCTTATGCTTTCCTTCTTGCTGCTTGCCTTCGTCATCTTGGGAGCCATTGTCTTTAGTATTTGGGTAATAGTAATGTATAAGCACTATCACGGAAACACAACACGTGCGCAAATCACTAAGCAAATTTGAGAGCGTATCACGGACAGATGCATTCAAAATCTTACCGCCAGCGAGATATTGAAAGAGTTATGGCTTAAAAAGGGTCAAGGGATGCGTAGGAGGAAGTCACGTGACCCTCGTTAAGTTTTGGCCGAAAAAATGCGTTCGCAGATCCCACGCTCATCCGATGTAAACAAAGCAGGCGTTAAGTTTTGGCCGAAAAAAATGCGTTCGCAGATCCCACGCTCATCCGATGTAAACAAATCAAGCGGCCTCCCATGATGGAAATTCGCGCATTCGTATTCCAAGCGAAATTCGTATTCCAGAATGAGGGCGTCACTTCGTAAGTTAAAAAATTCGTATACTAATCGGTTCGTAACCCAAAGTATTACTGTACATATATTTTTTATGTTTCACGGAATGTTTTGAAAATAATAGCTATTAGTGAACATATGATATTAATTGTCCCACTATTTTATTATAGGTGATCTTAATTATCTCACATTCATGTAACAGTATTATATTAATATTTATTTAAATAAACTGTAATTAATAAAAAACAATAAAGAAAAACATAAAGGAAAAAAATGTTTTGCTGCAGTAGTGATGTTTGTTTGATTATGCATCTGATCTCACATTTCCGAGATTGAAAAATTCCAAAAACCGAAACATCGGAATGTGTGTACTGCACATTTTTTTTAAACACGCACACAATGTCTACACATTTACTGATACCCGTTGGTGAAAGATTCAAATTACAGTATTTATTTCTGAGAGAGAGAGAGAGAGAGAGAGAGAGAGAGAGAGAATGATTTAGGACTCCAAGGCGTGTTATTTTTACAATTATTTTATTATCTTGGTATTCTTTTTTAATTTTGAGATCTATTAAATTCTCGAGATTAGTAAGAAAATGCCCCTAACTTCACTAGCAGCAGCTCATATCTGAACGACTCGGCCATTAGCACGCTAAACCACCAACCTTATGAACTGACCTCGGAAAAGGAACTCGCATGATACATGAGATACATGACAAAACCACTGTTTATTGGTGAAAATTTTGGGGTTGCATGATATGCGAGATCGCACGTTACTCGAGTAGTATATACGGTAATTTACTGCATGGACAAAACGGAAGGGGCTGAGTTGACAAATAAACCATGATATATGAAGAAGACTTCATATATTCATGCTTTCATTATAATTAGAATTTTTTATAACTTCTCTAAAATCTTTTGAGTAGTACATTTTCAGACCTGAAAAGTATTTTAGCTTGCAAGTACCCCATTATGTTGAAAGAATTATTGAAAGTGGGAAAAAAAAATGTAAATACCACTTTGGATTATGATATCTTTTCTTAGTGTCATTAACAGTCCTTTAGTACTTAACTATTGGAGTATATGTTAATTTTCCACATAGACAACACTTCTTGTACCCTCCAATTGTGTTTATGATAAAATATATAGTACAGTGGTACCTTGACCTATGAGTGAATTATTGTACAAGTTTTCTGAGGTACGAGCTTGAGATGCCACTGCTACATACTAGACGGCATAGTGACAAAAATTAAGATTAGCAAAGAAGAAAAAGTAAATATTCATCTTTTCCATGACTCTTAAAAAATTATACATTACAGGCAGTCCCCGACTTATGATGGGGGTTCCATTCTTGAGACATGTCGTAAGCCAAAAATCGTCAGTCTCGAAAATTGTCAAAAATCGTAAGAAAACCTTACTTTTAATACTTTGGGTGTATTAAAAACTATGTAAACTGCATTTTTATTGCATTATTGATAAAAAAAAAATCTTCAAATATTCATGTATTTAGCATTTTTGGAGTCTTATTTCTTCTGCCAGATCGGAAATAATTTCTGATGAATATAATTGAAAAGTGCCGTAAGCCAAACCCATCATAAGCTGGGGATTGCCTGTACTTCACTGTATCCAATAATATAGTATGTATTCTCATATTAGTGTATTATAAAATAGTACTAACTTAGCAGTCAGTTTTGGTTTGGAAATTGGTGAGTAGGAGTTTATTTTGCCATATTGAACTCAATTCTGAACATGAAACATAAAAATATGGGTTGGCATTTTGAGGGTTGGAACGGATTAAGGGCGTTTTAAGTCTTCTCAATGGGGAAAATTGATTTGATGTGTTAGCAAATTGAGCTTGTACGTAACTAATTAAACTCTGAGGTGAAGGTACTACTGTATAATGGTACAGAGGCTATGAGATGCACTAGTTCCAAAAAAGAAAAAATACTTCTTAGATATACTGTATTTATTAGTGACTAACCATCCTCTATGTACACCATCAATATACATATATTTTTATTTAACTTTTCCATTGGCAATACTTGTATAATTCATGAATATGATATACCTTACAACAAGAATGGTACAAGGAGGTGGCTTCACACACGTCACAGGAGTATGTGGTTTGCTTCCTTTATTTTTTTGCAATATGGTCATATATTTTCTCAAGAAAAAATATTTAAAGCATTCATATGGAGTTAAGGTATCCTCTCCAGTTAATGTAGAATAACTTGTATATAATTATCCAGTTGTTATTGCCACTGGACTTCATTTTATCCCACTTTATGGCAGAGCAACATGTACAAAAGTCTCTTGTAGGGGTATCATAATCATAACTTTCCACCAGATCAGGGTTGTCAGTATACTAGTAATTGGATTAAGTATCTCCAATTCCTGTACTTCCATTGAAATGCTCTCGGTATTTGATGTTAAGCATTTTACTTTTCTTTTCCCAAGTATACTGTTTGCTTCTGTCAGTGGCGAGACCAAGGGTACTATTCAGTTGCTTATCTATGTATAGTTACAATGCTGTAAACTGATTATCCATCTCATGTTTTGGGTAGGAGAAACTTGTGTAGGATTCCGTTTGCAGTAAACCCAATTAGTATTTTGTTAACATTTGATAGTTCAATTGATTTCTTGCAAGAATGTCTTTTGGTGACCTTCAGACTTGTACTTCACAATTCCTTCTCCCTTATTTTTTTTGTTTGCATCATTAGGTTTTTCATCAATTGGCAGGTACTGTTGTGTTATCCGTAAGCATATTATGATTCAAATAAAGATAATTAATGTTAATTTTTACCTGTCTATGTGTGATGTATAAAATTATAATATATAACTGATACCGATTGTGTAATTTAATTAATGATAGTTGACATGATATAATTTTTAATGTTTCTTGTAAATTTTTTTCATTTTTAAGGTATGTAGCAAACACTGATAAGAAGACCTATGAACCTCATGAGGATCCTGGAGTTCAGAGTGTTACCCGTATTTACAATTACTATAAGAAGTTTGGCTACAAGACAGTTGTTATGGGAGCATCTTTCAGAAATGATGGTGCGTGTATAGTATTATTTTATATGTGATTATGGTAATTCATGTAATTTGATCAATTTTATCACTATTTAAAAAAAAGGGTAATAGTTGTAATAAGTAGGGCAGTGAATTTTACTAAGTTATGCTCTTGACAGCATAGTGTGCACTTCATTGACAGTTATTTTCAGTAGCATCTTTGCTGCCAGTTATGCAAATGACATTATTTTGTTTGTGTGTGTATGTTAAGTGTTATGTGACTTGTACCTTACGTAATTTGCAGGTGAAATCCGTGAGCTTGGTGGTTGTGATCTTTTGACCATTGGACCCAAATTTCTGGAGCAGTTGCAAAATTCAACAGAACCTATTCACCAGAACCTCTCAGAAGCCAATGGTAAGTTACAGGATTTAAAACAAAAGATTATTTTTGAAAGTGGGACTTCACTTGGTACAGGATTAGTTAAGAGGTAAGTCAGTTCTGAAGAGAAAGCCTTGAAATTTAGAAGAAACAATTGGAATTGACCATCATATATATTCTACTGTATTGTGTGGTATGTACTATAAACCGCAACAGTTCACACTTGAAAGTTGATGTGGATGGCTGTCTGTCTCTTGTTAGGTGTAAGATATGATGCCAGTTCATCAGATTTTCAGTTCGCTAAACTAACCAATGCTTCTGTTTTCACAATGGAACTTGTTCAGCGATTAAGAGTACTATATATAAAATGTATGCAATCACATACAATTCTAATTTTTGAGGACTGAATGCTCAAATGTATAGATAACCAAAATTATTGTTCTCTGAAACTCAAGTTTTAAGCATTTTTAATAAATGGCAACCTGTGTGGAATAATGATGATAGGAAAAAATTAAAATATATTTAATCCAACAATTAAACCCAGGGTTGGATTGTTGCAATTTTCACAAAAAGTGCCACATTGAGATCATTATTTCTTTATCCTGGAATTTGTAACCATTTGACCATCAGTGGGTCAAATTTTTATGAATAACTCATGTAATCAGATCCCAGTATGCAAAAAAGATATTTCATATCTGACAGTTAAAACATAAATGTAACTTGTTACTGTTCAAACTTCACCCAACAGCCAACGTAGATTTTGAAACAAATTGGTTAAGACAAAATTATTAAATATATTTTTTTTTTTTTTTACTTTGCCCAGGGATTAAATTTTGTAAATTGAGATTAACCATCTCATAAATTTAAGAGTAAGCCGCCCTAGGTCATACCTGTTAGTCAGAAATATTAATTGGTGGTCTGTAACACTTCAAAAAAAAAAATTACCTATATAGTATTTGCAAAATAGGTTAAATTGTTGTTAAACCTTACAGGCTAGGCCAAAAATATTTTAACTATTTGTTAAATTACACTGGTAGCTTGCATGGTATTGTAACATAACTAAAATCAGCAGCAACAATCTTAGTTTAAAGGTAAAATATTTAAAAGAAGTACTGGGATGGGGAGATGTATTAACTTTTAGTGAGTTATAGCAGTTTTTTCTAGGATTTTTTTTACTTTGCAAAGTTAGTTAACAGCTAACTTATTATCATAAAAGATAACTAAAACCAGCAGTCCCTTATTGGGTGAATACAGTGGCACCTCAACTTAGATTTTGTTACTTGACTGACTCGTCTGAGTCTGATAATGATAAAAAGGATGAAAAATATTTTGTACTTACTGGAGAAATCCAGTATTTATGATAGGCTTTTTGTGAGAGTGGAGGGTGAATGAATGAACAAACACTCTCATATTGACTGACACTTTCCTGGCTGTGCCTGCACAGGTGGATAATGAACAAACACATGCACACATCCAGTGCTTTCTCCTTTGAGCATCATGTCAGGAAACATGTAATTACTGTGGGCTCAACTCTCTCCCATGTTATTTTTACTGGCATTACTTAATGTATACTGTAGTTAATACAGTACATTAATGTAGTTTTACACATTTCAGCATGTGTACAGGGTATACACATGCATGTAATTTTTCCGTATTTTTGGGATTGTAGTAATTACCGTTTGCTCTGGAAAATGCTTTATTTATGAAATGTTTTGGATAACCAAATCAAGAAAAACTTTAGTTTTATGTTCAAATTCTCTATCAATGTATTTAGGGTCACAGATTCTAAGAGCTTGAGTAACTATATTCTCTATGACATTAGACTAACACTTGAATCTATGGTAGGAAAAATAATATTTACATTAAGCCAACTAATTCAGCAATGTATCTAGTTACTTAAGCTCTTAGAATCTGTGACCCTCACTATATTGATAGGGAATTTGAACATATAACTAAAGTTTTTCTTGATTTGGGTTATCCTAAGCATTTCATAACTAAATAATTTTCCAGAGCGAAAGGTAATTACAACAATCCCAAAAATAAGGAAAAGTCTGTCACTTATACTTTGGTCTTACCATATCGCCTATCATTATCAGCTGCAAAGAAATTCATGCAACATAAGTATTATCATCCAAAAGTGTGTAATTACCCTTAAGTTATAGTTCTGTAGGAAGTCACGTTATAAGAAAAGAGGAAAATGCTGCCAATAATAAGAGAACAGGTTTATATTCAATATGCACCATCTAAGGAATGCAATAAAAGAGGACTTCCTGTTCGTTTAGAGGAACATATACAAGATTGCAGAATAGAATCCCAGAAAAGTATGGTAGCAAAAAGTTTAGAATTGGACCATAGGATAATGGTTAAATGCTGATACTATATTGTATAGGAGTAGCAATATTGGCAATGTAAGGTTGTAGAAGAGGCTTTTAAATCTGAGGAGTACTTTTGAAAATAATAAACCATTTACTCCAAGATTTCTTCACTAATAAGCTAGTTTATTTAGTAGCCAAAATAAATTTAATTCTTTCAACTGCTCCACCTGCTTCTGCTTCCTCATTATGCCCTGCAATTTCTGCAACAATTGAATTCACCAGTTTTGGAGACCCAACAAGCAGTAAGACATGCCAGCCTCTACTGTGCCATAATGTTCTCAGAGAATTGCTAATAGACTATTTAACAACTCTAGAGTTACCTGAAATAATAACAAATCATTTTATAACTTATAACTTCATTTTTCGATGATGTCATGTATGTAATATTTCAATTTTTATTCAGGCTGAAGAGGCTCAGTGATCAAGTTTGCAAAAGCTTCCTTTAAATAGCAATATATACCTATATATCTACATTGTATTGTATTTTACTTTTAAGTGTAATTTCTGTATTTAGGATCCATATAATTACCTATATATCTACATTGTATTGTATTTTACTTTTAAGTGTAATTTCTGTATTTAGGATCCATATAATTCCCTTTTTATTTATTCCCTTTTGTGTTATCTGTAAATCTTCCATACTATGTCTGTGTATGCATTAAAGCTGTTAGATAAAATGAAAATAATTATTATGCAGTTTATAGTAATTTGCAAATACTGAAATTGGATTTAATTAAACTTATTTTCACAGCCAAGAAACTGGATATCGAACGAGTCGAAATGACAGAAGCCAAGTTCAGATGGGAGATGAATGAAGATCAGATGGCTACTGACAAGTTGTCTGAAGGTATTCGGAAGTTTGCCATTGATGCTGTCAAGCTTGAGAAGTTATTAATGGAAAAGATGTAATTAATCTGAAGTTCCTGTTTGTAACTGTGATTAGAAGTTTAGAGTTAAAACCCTCTGCATAATGGATGCGGAGTGAAAGTTATATATTTTATTAACCACTATTGCTTTTGTATTGATGTTTATTACAATACTATATATTTATTTGGTAATTTTCACCGGTGAAGTATAGATTAACATTCCAAGAAAGTTGTTAGTCAGGTTCATGGAATCATGGTCAAATAAGTACATTGTGTTGATGTATTTGATATGTAACATTGGTTGTAAAATACCACTGAGTAACTCATACAACAGAACCAAAATAAATATGAACTGGCACCACTATAGTTAATTAAACCTTATACACTTAATATGAAAGCACTGATAATCTCCAAAACAACTCCTGCAATGGCCAATTTTGATGGAGCAGTAAAACTCTAAAGTTTTAAGACAATTTATTGTTACACCATATTTTTAACACTTTTACATGTACAAGACTATTTACAATGTAGTGTTCAAATAAATATTTCTATAAGAAATTATGTATTACACAAAAGTTTCTCTTTACCTGCTCAAAACTTCCACTCCTACAAGGCAAGAACAAAATAGAAAGTATGCATTCAATGTGCTGCAATGTAGGTTGGTGGTTTTGGGGGTTCAAATTCCCCAATCTCCTCCTCATAGTATGACCTGGCCCTAAATGGACGCAGTTCCCATTCAATTCGATCTTCCATTTTAGTCAAGGTTACACCAAGGTCCTCAAGAGTTGGAAGTCCCGTCACTGTGTCGGAACTGCTTCCTGTACAGATAAACATTATTTGAAGCATATGTATTTTTATTTTGCATTATTTTAAGAATAAAATATATATTTTTATTTTTCCTAAAAGTTTTTAAAATAAACAAAACTTGCAGGCCAACACCTCCCACCAATGACACTCATCCTTACTCACTACAGGTAAAACCAGTAAGTGGGGATGGAAAGGTACACAAACATTTCTCTAAACTTGCAGGAAATATTTATGAAGTAGATAACTACATCTTAACATAAAATAAGACCATTAGTGTTTTAATACTACAGCTCAGAACCCTCAAATTAAAAAAGGTCTAGAGTTCAAATTAAAAAAGATCAAAATCAAATTATACAGAGTTTGTTGCGTGTGATTTATATATGCATACTTCAACAGTAGGGAACGAAACCTCCAAAGTATGATTGTGACTAGTAATGTATGGCAGTATTTGCTATGGGGAAGGAACTTGACATGCATAGAATGCCATCATTACTACAAAATTAAAATTAGGCTATGCTTTCTGCTTTTTGAACATTTAAAACTTTTTTGGTATTGCGGCACAATTTATTTTAATTTGAAGTCCATCTCTTTTAATTTGAATGCCATCTTTTTTAATTTGAACTTCGCTTTAAATTGAGGATAAAAAAAAAAAAAAAAAGCTGTAGAACAGTGACCTGCATTACGGTACAAATGATGGAAGCACCAGTTATTATGCCGATACCTCAAAATAATTATTAAAGCAGTGGCCAACAATTTTAGTAGTACTAAAAATAATCATCCTACCACTATAATTTTATCAACTTTGTCCTGAGCCATCTTCCCGTAATTTTGCCCTATGGCCTGACCAATAGTTGCTAAAATTAGTAAAACCGAGAGGAATTTCTTCACCACTGACTGCAGTTCTGGCTTAGTCAAGTGAAACCATGCATTGGCTTCAGCAGTCACTCCTAAATACTGACCCAAAGAAAATATTGAGGAACAACACTCCTTATTCTTTAAAAGTCGGCCAGTCAAGCATTGGGAAGGAAATGCAATTAATATCATGCAATAGGTGTAGTATGGTCAACTGAAAATCTAAGGATTGCATAGCATCATGGAGTACTGAATTTACACCCAAAATGTTTAAGAGTAAAATAGTAGATAATGCACACTTCAGTAATGTATGAAATACTAAGTAATTTCACTCCTAACCCAATAATAGTAAAATCTAGTATAAAAAACAATGATGGAAGTAATTTTAATGACCACAACGTATAACTTCTGAAAATATGGATATAAGATTACACTGCTAAAAGATTTCCACATTCAGCCTCTGAGGAACAGGAAAAAATATGTCTGTTCATCTAAATAGACTTGTCCCTTTAAATGAAATTAAGAACTATGAGGGACCACAGTGACCCACAAGCTCGAACACTGTAGCCATTCAGACTTGGCCACCAAGGGTGGAGTACTATCTACAGTATGCCCTGCACAGCATTTATGAATCATTAAGACTTAGCCTTACTAATGTCCAAGGGGGCCGGCCGGAACCCTTATATATAGGGGTATAGGGCGAAAAGTGCAGTCATGAAAAAATTCATGGTGCTTCATTTTGCAATGGAGAATAAAGTAGTATAAGAAATATTTCGTCAAAATTCCTCTTACTTTTGTAGTTACAGGGTAATTAGTAAATGTAACTCAATAAGCCAAAAATATTGATCCGTACAAGAAAATGCAATATTTCTTCTGTTATCGTATATTTTTATAATTACTGTCAAAAAATTATAAAAATATACGGAGGGAACTTAAGTCAGTTTACAGCTGCCAGTGCGAGGAGAAACCTCTTGTAGTGTACACACTCGAGTTTCACCTCTGACATTCGGTTGCTTTTATGTATGTTTATCTTTGTTTCAGCAAGAATTTCATCATGCCAATGAGGAAAAGGCTAGCAAAACATCTCGTTAACATACATTCGAAGAAAATTAGCTCTAATATGATTACAATATATCATAATATACGCGATATTAACGTAGTTAGTGAAGAGAGAGAGGGAGGGGTGCGTGCAGTACCCCAGGCTACGGTCGTTGAGCAAAGGGATCTTCATTTATGACAAATAACATATTTTTGGTTTATTAATACCCAAAAAGTTATATGAAATTCATAATAATCATCATTTATTAAACATTACCTTTGTAAAAAGAGAGTACACGTTCGAGTTTCTCCTCTGACATTCTCTTGCTTTTACGTTTATTTATCTTTGTTTCGGCAAGAATTTCATCATGCCAAAAGAGGAAAACACCTCGCTAACATACAGAAGGAGAAAATTCGCTGAAATAAGCCAAGTTAGTGAGGGAGAGAAAGAGAGTTGCATAGGAAGGAGTGCATAACCTTGCTTGACGCAGTGCCCCAGGCTACAATATATGAGCAAAGGGATCTTCATTTATGATTAAATTATGAGAAATAACAGTTTTGGTTTATTAATACCCAAAACAGAAATATGCATTCATAATAATCATTATTTATTAACATTGTCTTATAAAAACACAAAGGAAAACTGAATGCCCGTATCTCAAAACTATACTTATTGACCTTAAAAATCTATCTTCTCACTTAAAAGCTATAGCACTGTAATTTGGTATATAACTCAGGAAGATATTATAGAACAATCAAATCAAGGCCTTTTTTCCAATTTTTGTTTCGTCTTTTTTTTTTATATATAAATTATTTTTGCCTGATTTATAGGGTTTATTTTTTAACCATAATGAAAAATTCATATCTAGCAAAAAAATGACTTGTAGAAAAAAAACTCCTGATTGGATTGGAGGTCTACATCAGGTCTATACTATATGGTAATAATCCCAGGACTTAATATTAAATATCAAGGGAGGAGACAGAATTTGAAAAATGCTTCTTTTTGGGATAAATCGCCCTGGCGTCACAAAACCGAAGGTCAGAGGCGAAAATCATATGCAGTTTGGAGATGTCCCAAGTCACCTTATCAAGTGGTATGAATATCAAAGTCCTGTCCTTAAAAAATGGCATTAGCCGGCCGGCCCCCTTAAAGGTACTCTAGTAACACCAAACTGAACTACAAAATCATAAGAGCCATACCCTGGCTCAAGCCAAACGCCTGCATTAGCCATCAGTTTCACAAAACTGATGTGTTCATACGCAAGCTGTGGTACTGCCAATTTATAAATTAGCAATTTTTTCTTGTGCCAATAATTTTCATCCTGTGGGATTGAATTATAAAATGGTATTTTCTTTATTCTCATTACAGTGCTCCTCCTTTCATTCTGGCAGCTGGTTTTTTTTAAAAACCCACATTGGGCTTGTTTCCTGTTACCAGCAATTGATTTGTTTTTAGTTATACCCTAATTCACAGTAGCATGTTACTATACTTTCACTACTATACTATTTTCAGTTTTACTTTCTGGAGTGACTTATTTTACACTTTTTTGCTCTAACTTTGGTTTTTATTTTCCATTACTGATTAATGAAGTTTGGCAGGATTTTCATTACAGTTAAAGCTGCATACTGCTACCTATACTACCTCGCCATACTTGTTCAAAGGTAGGAGAGCATGCTTATAGTTCCTTTAATGCTGAATTACTTATCTTTACAGTGCCTGTCATGTCAATGGCATCAAGAACTCTGGATGCTTCATTCCAAGAGTGGTAAGGGTAAACATTATAAGACATCATCCAATGTTTCAACCCCTACAGCTTTCTCCCGAGGAATTTTCCTGCCATCCTTGGGAGCAATTTTATTTTTACTTGTGCCGGGATAGGAGACCGTACTTCCAATTCAATTAACTCATACCTCTACAGTGCCTGTCTTGTCACTGGCATCATGAACCCTGGATGCTTCACTCCAAAAGTCTTAGGGGTAAAAGTATAAAATCCGATATCTCAAACCACTCAGTTTCCTTTTGTTGAAGACTTACCTCCTTGGAAGTCCTCTTTCCAGCGGATTTCCTTTTTACTTTGACTACCTCACCTTCTTTATCTGGCTTTCTCTCATCTTATCATCTTCCAGTTTCTCCTGCACTCATACCTTCCCACCCTTCATTTGATATGGGAGCTGTGGAAGTACTATTTATAATCTGCTTGAAGAAAATGTACTATTTCTTAGAATCAGTTTATGGTTGTTAAAGGTTCATTTGCAGATGAGTTCAGGCTTGTCTGCTAAGCTAAAGCACTCTCTTCTCTTGTCTTCCGCTTTTGCTATACCCAAGGTTTCTATATCATCTCCTTCAGTGCCTACTTCTTTGACAGAGACCACTGTACTAAGTGTTGGCTATGATACTACTGACTGCACCAATGCCTCCTATTATTACAATCACGTCTGCAGCTTTAGGACATCTGTTGATCTCTTCTTGACAAAACCTCTCCAAAAAATTTAATATCTGTCTAGGAAAATTCCTGTCAAATTTCTTGTAGTGTGCCATTAACTGATGAGTTAGATCCCTGTAAGCACAAAAATTATCTCTGTCTATGAAGGATTTCCTCAAAGTATTCATTTACTAATGAGGGGATACCACCTACACAAGGTATTTATGCATATCAAAGGAAAAACTGACCTAATTTCTTCAAGGTGCCTCATTAACCAGTGGGTTAATACCTGTTATGGAAAATTATAGGCAAATTTCCTTTAAAACTACTCATTAAGTAATGGCTACTCATTGAGTGATGGTGCCTACACAAAAGATTCATACATGTCGAGGAAAATTCTAGTCTAATTTCTTTAGCAGACGTTCATTACCACAAGAACCCTCAAGAGACAAAGGCAAAAAAATTTTGATGCACAAAGTAAAAAGTGAAAAGAACATATTCAAGGTTCCCCCTCCGAGTGTAATTCCTCTGGTCCCAAGGTCTCTTCTCCAGGAGGGCAGGCTCCAATAAATCCCCCACTTCACTCCAATGTAAGCTTCTTCCTTGACAATAAGTTTTACTTCATTGTGTGCTGTTCCCCTTCCCACTGACTTCATCTCAACTCTCCTCCTGAAGGAAAGAGGGTCTTCTACTGATGTTACTCCAGTAAATTGTAATATACAGTGGAACCTCTACATACTAAAGTCCCTATGTATGAAAAATTCAGGTTACGAAAGCAATTTTTCAGGTTACAAAAGCAAAGACGAAGATTTTTTTGCTTCTGTATACAAAAACAAATTCAGGTTGCAAAAGGGTAAAGTCCGAGATTCGCCCGGGCCGCCGAGAACAATTTTAAAACTGGCGCGCCGCCAACTCAGTAGACTCGCCACCATCCTCCCGCTCTCCCATTGGTTCCTGATGCTAGTCACCGCCGTAAAATCCTGCTCTCCTATTGGTCAGCATCTGTCCCATCATGCCTCTATGTCAAGGCATTCCTTGACCATTTTCTGCAGCAGCATTATTGTAAACTCCTGTAATTTGTTCGTTCACAAATATTTAGTTTGTTAATGTAAATTAGTGTTAGTGATTTCGCTTTCGTTGCACTGTAAGTTACTTTATCGTGTTGTGTGTGAACTTAATGACTTTCGTTATTAGCCATGGGTCCCAAGAATGTTACTGAAGTTCACAGAAAGAAGAGGATGTTTTCTATGGAGACGAAGATGGAAATAATCAAGAAGTGTTAATGTTTTCTGTCATCTGTTAATGTGTTTCGTAAAATTTAGTGTTAATGTTTTCTGCCCTTTTTTAATGTGTTTAGTAAAGTGTTCATGTTCATGTTTTCTGCCGTTTGTCCTCCCCATCTGTCGCCATTTTCGGACATCACCTCAATTGAAAGGTAAGGTTCCACATTTTACTACATATATGTACACAGTATTTTTTGTACCCTGCACACTGATACACTTTATTTACAGGTACAGTAACGGTTAGGTTAAGTATTGAACGGTCTAAATTGTTGTATTTCATTGTTTATTGGTCAATTTAGCTTTAGTATAAAATTTACTGTGGTGTTTTTGTAGGGCTTGGAACGAATTCGTAACCTGAGGCACTACTGTACTACGAAGGAGCAACCAAAAGAAGAAGAGAAAGGAAGGTGGTGTGTGTGTGTGTGTGTGTGTGTGTGTGTGTGTGTGTGTGTGTGTGTGTGTGTGTGTGTGTGTGTGTGTGTGTGTGTGTGTGGGGTGGGGGGGAGGAATTAAAACTCGGGAGCGTCAAGAGCAAGAGTGAAACATCTTGCTTGGCTCTCCTTCCACTAGCGAGGAAACTCTCTCTCCTACCATTCGCCAACTCTCAGGTGTAAAAGAACTCTCAGGTGTAAAAGGGGCTCTCTCTCTTCTACTCTAGGACTTGCTGGGGGAGGGGAGGGGGTCTGCAAGGTTGCCTCAGCCACATTTTAGGCCCAGACTGCTCTACCTCTACCTATCCCCCTAAATGTTGTAATCTGGGGCAAAATGGGAGGAGGGAAGAGATCAGTCATAGGAAACTCATGTGGGTTGCCATATTGGATTCTTCTCAAACCTTCCTGAAGGATGTGTTTCTTAAACTTTTACTTTTACAGCACTGATGATGCTAACTGAACTAACCTAAGCCCTACCTTAGGCCAAAGGTCAGGATCCAGAGCAATCTTGGTCCTGATGATCCAGGATAAGATGGTTTCTACAGTATTCAATTACTATTTTTTCCTTGAGATAACAACAATGCACAAGAAAAAGATACTCATAAATAATCATGATTATGTTACAGAATTTATAAGTTGTTTCTGTCCTGAAAAAGTGATCAGCTGTACTGCAAAGCAATGCTCTTTCAAACTTAACTAATAATCAATAAATGCTTACAAATAAATCACTTACTCTCTCAATCTTGTCACGTGTCAGATAATTTGCAGGCCATGAGGGGAGGTATTCCGTCAGCTGAGCCTTTATCTTAATCAATGGATCCCACTTCATGTCATAACATGCATACCCCTGCTCGGGGGTCTTTCTCATCACCCGGTTGAACCAGTCTATCAACTCAATAAGTTCATATCGGCGAGGCCTGCAATTTCCAAACTTCTTTTAACTTCCCTGAAAATTTTCATAATATGCAATCTCTATATATAAGTTCTGTTCCAATAGCTCACTTTCAAGTTGAATTTGTTGGGAGGTTAAAGAAAGGTAGCCTAGGCATCCACCATTGTAATTAGCCTAGGAAGATGGTGCTGTGCCTTTTATCAAGATACTCTAGTCTTGTATATAAAGTTTATCATAAACATAAATCTTTTATCTTTCCTTGAAAAACTGCCACTGAAATACAAGAAAGTTCACATATCCCACGTATCATGTATCATGCAGAGATGGAAGTTTGTGAAAGTTCGTAGGTAGAACAATACCTGTATAATTGCTATACCTGTTTCTTCAATTATTTACTTATAATCTTGTCAAAAATCAGATGTTTGTTACCCAAGTTTAACAATTTATTGATATCAAAAGAGAGAACAGATGACTGTGCAAAAACAGTTCATGATATCACTGATTCCCAGAGTTTCATTTGTCCTCTTGAATTAAAATTTTAAATAAATTTTTCACAAATAGTACAAATACATTTAGTATGGATGTTTGACATACTGTACCTCTAAAATAAAAAAAATTCTATTATGTTAATACTTGTAAACTAATACTCCACAGCATTACTACTAAAAACAAATACATTATATAACTACAAAAAAAATTTAATTTAATAACCAGTACAGGCATAAAAGCGAGTCCATGTACGTAGGTCGCATTATCAACAGTTTTACAAACTTATTAAATTACCAAATTTAGCAAATATATGTACTTTTTTTAGTTATCTAGTATTTAGTATGCAAAAATGTTTGGTCAAAGATTTTTCATCTAAAGATTTTTGTGGATACATTTATGAATTTTTTTGGTAAAATTTCTTGCATTGCAGCATGGATTACATCCAAATATAGGACAACAGGGACTTTGGACCTAACTTTTACTCAGCATATACAAATATAGAAGAAGAAAAACTAACTTGCCAAGTAGAATCAAATTTCACCAACATTCTTCTCCATATTATAAAAAAAACCTTATCAAGCCTCATATACAATAGTATAACACAGTGCAAAAATGCACAAACTACTCACCCAACTGCTTCATATGTCTTTCCCACAGCTAAAGGATCTTTCACAGCATTAGCAATTCCTTGTGCCATGTCTCCCACATATACAGGCTGTTTCCAAACGTCTTTACCTCCCTTGGGCAAAGGCACAAACTTTCCCTGTCGTCTCCACAACCCAACATAATACCTGTAAAAGGAACCACTACTGTTCAGATCTACATATTAACTGAAATGATCAATTATCACATTTTTATTCATTCCAATTTAAAAATATGTTTCTGAAAAGAGAAATTTACTAACACCTTTAAAAAATAAAAATAAAAACAAGCAATCTCTCAAAACTACCTCAAGAATCTATCCTCCTGACCATAAACATCACTGGGCCGGAAGACTATAGCCTCTGGGAAAGCATCACGCACAGCTTGTTCGCCAAGTCCTTTTGTCTTCAAATACTGGGAGCCTCCCTTCAGTATATAGCCCTGAAATCATATTTTCTTTGGTTAGTTCTCTAGATGTGGTTCTCAAAATAAAATATTAATCCAATGAGCATACAGTATGAAAAAAATTTAAACTATATTTACCTCATGCTCAATGTTGGAGTTCAAAGCAGACACATGGATAAACCTCTCTACACCCATTTCCTTGCTAATCCTGGCTAAACGTGCTGCACCCTCAATGTGTACCTGTATTGAGTGTTTTAATGACATCAGAATTCCAATAGTAAATTAAATGTTTTGACACTGAAATAAAAGCATGAGTGCCATAATCATAATGATAAATTATGTTATACAACTGATAAAGTGCAGTAAAAAATAAAGTATTGTCAGTATGGTATACTGTAGAAATTTCTATTTTCCATCAATATTACTCACAAGATTTATCCTTCAGACTACAACATGAGACCCACTACATCACAATGATATCTTTACCTGTGGGAACTTGAAGTTCATGGTTTCCCAATCTCGTCCAACTAGGTTTATCACTACACTGGAATGTTTTACTGCTTTTCGAATGGCATCTTCATCACACAGGTGGTATGGGATGAAAAGTACCTGTCCTAAATCACCAGCCAACTTTAAGGGCATCACATCATAGTGATCACCACGGTAGGGGATTACCATCTACAAAAAGAAAGACTATGTTGTCAAGACTGTAATATTCAACCAGAAATTAAACAAAACTTCTGGTATCTACAAACAGCACACTATAGAAAACAGAATATGTAGTAGTATATTCAAGTGTTCACGTTCCTAGCAAAATGTTTTGAAAACTGCACACACAATTTTTATCCATAGGTACATAAAAATATTCTCACTTGATGCTCCTTTTCATAATCCACTGAATCTGTCATCAAGCACACTTACTTCTGTTTTTTTATCTAATCTAGGTAATGTGTTCTTTTATTTAATCTAGAAACTAGCTCTGAGATGTGTATACATCTGTACTACCATAGATCAAGCACTTACCTGTGTACCTGTTTTCCCAAGACGGTTACATATATATCGTCCCATAAACCCAGAGGCACCAAAAATTGTGCATACTATTCCAGAGAAGGATGAACGTCCACCCCTACCCCTTTTCAAAGCAGATACATCAGGCCTTGTGAGAAAACGGACGTCCGATGAATGTCGCTGCTGCTGTATTCCAGCAATGGCTGCCGAACGGGCTCCCAATCCATATCCTGCACAAAACATATGAAATTCATTCATAAATTAACTTCTTACTACCCTCGCATAATCATTTGCCTTCAGTAAATTTTCTTATGTATGACCATTAGTATTGTTGATGAAAAATATATCTTAGACCTCTCAATGTTCCACAACAATCAGACTGTGGAGCTTATTTTAAAATCAATGAGTGATAGGCAAATGAAATGTGGCAAACTAGTTGTTTCCTTGAGCCATATCATTTTACAAGAAAGTTTTGCCTTGCGCATACATGTACCTGTACTGTATTTACATCACCATATGTGAACAATTTAAGTAATACCAAAAATGTAGGAAGCACTTTTAAAATACTACTGTAAACACACTTAAAAGAAAACAGCGCTTAATTTGTTTAAAAGTGCCTTAAACAAATTAATGAACACAAAACAAAATGTACAAAGGAAGACTGCACACCTGAATGAATCACTTACATTCTAAGTGTATAAGCTCTGCATTAATATGGCTTTACTTCAGTCTCTGTATTTAATCAACCATGAAGGCCGCTCCTATCCTACACAATACTACCTACCTGGTAGATGTGTTTTTAGTTCTTACTTGAACGTTTTACTCGATAAAATACAATAACCATCATACACACATACACATTATATATGATTATATATATATATATATATATATATATATAATATAATTCATATATAATACATACATACATACATACATACATACATACATATATATATATATATATATATATATATATATATATATATATTATATATATACACACACATATATATATATATATATATATATATATATATATATATATATATATATATATATATATAATTTGTAAGCAATCTTAATTCACATTTACCAAGTGTTTGTTACAATATGTATCAGTACTGTATTTACAGATACTTATCACTAAAATATTTATTGCACATTATAAAGATGAAATCTAAATAAATTATGTAATCACAACAATTTATGGTTAACATTGATAGTGGTGTCATGTGTATTTAATAATTAAGAAAATTAGCTTGGGCATATACAATATGAAATACAGCAGCCATCTTATTAAATCTTCGAACAACTGGCTGATGTTTGTTTACGGCAGGCTAGTTATGGAGTAGAGGGATCCAAGCGCATGCATCCCCGGATTTTTAACATTTCTTTTAACCCTCTGTCCGACAACGAAAACTCGGACGTTGGTTTCCTGCCCATTTCAGAACATTGTTTACGGAGTAAGTATCGTGGAGGAAGAATTGATTCCCTACAGTTATTACACTATTTGTATTCAAATTCTATGTAACTAATCTCTACATATAGTTAGTTATCTCGTGCGTCACGATATCAATGTTTCGTTGTTATGTATTCAACTCCCGTCGCCGCCTCTAACAGGTGTTGGGAACCTTTGTCAAAATATGACGCTATGCTGTTCTTTGCACACTAATAATTCTGCAAATACGACATAATGCACAATTAAAACTTTGAGCAATTACAAGTTAATTGTATGAACTTTAATTCAGCTAATCTGCTATAAGCTATTTCAAGCGTTTTTTGAGAAGCATCTCAAGTCTAAATTTCCCCAGGTCACACTTTTTTTCTGCTACAAAGTAAATTACTGAAACCACATATTCAAAATCACGAAATCAAATACGTATAGTCTAGGTCTACAATATCAATGAAACGATACCCAATTTACCATTATTCAATTTGTGCACAAGACCTATCGAACAGCAATAATATGAATGCAAAAATTTATGCAAACGAATAATTATTTGAAATTTAAAAAACAATTTCCTTTTCATAAGACAATAACACGATTTTAATATGTAACAACGTTTGAAAGAGAGAAAAATTAATATTTCATTAAACACCGATCAACGCATAATACTAGCGCTATGAATTTCCTTTCAAGTATTTGGGCCTTTTTTTTAAAGAAATTGATTACAAAAGATGGGTTTCCATCTTGGAATTCCCGTAATATTTATAGCACGTGGTTAGTGTGTGAAGATGAAGGTTTCGAATGTCAACGTCTTCTCGGGCGAAGGTCAAAAACTGATCCGAGTGATGAACCAGACGCACCGGTAAGGTTTCCGGGACTCCAACTTTGGTTGTTTCGCGCTGTGTTCGATTTTACTGAAATTCGGTCAGGAATTTTCATTATTATTCCCAGAAATATAATTCAAAATACTTACATATACACAGTAATGAGAAACAATACTTCAAAATTAAGAAACTGCACATACTAAATCAAAATACTGATCACCGCAACACCGTTGAACATCGCCATTATATTCACATTGACCCGAGCAAAAAAATTTTTTTAGCATATCTAGATATACTTGGATTCAGAAGTTTTTATCGATTCTAAACAAAATTTTTAGATCTTGAGACTATGGTTCCAACCAAAAGCATAAATTTACATAGAAATCTCATAATAGCCTTCAAACCTTGAACACGACCTTTCCCTTTTCAACCAAATGGCAAAGGTTTATCCATCATACTTTGCTCTTGACTTGAACGAACTCAACAAGAGGTAGAATTACTCAACGTGAGAAAGTTACGTTTTTAGTAGATATTTTTATGTCACCTCTGTATTCCAAGGTCCAACAGAACTAAATGGGATAGCCCAAGCAATAGGCGGCCGGTTCAGAACATAATAAACAGTACCTATTTCGATTTAAAATACTGAACCTACAGTATTTACTAGCACAAAGATTTGAATTTCCACTCAAGCTTTCATTTCTAATTTAAATAAAAGGTTCAAACTTAACTGCTTCTCACTTGCAGTTAAATTAATAATGTGTAAGTACTTTCAACTTGCACTTACTTTAAGTGCGAGTTAAAAATTAACGGCTATTTGGTGCATTTTCAAGACGACCTCACCACAAACCATAACGCTGATTTCAGACTTGCCCTTACGCCTCTTTTTACTTACTGTTCCCTTAAACAAAGACAGACAACTTCCTGTATGAAAACCATCAAAATAAAAACAGCGAATTCAACCCTTACAAGAGCATCTTTTGATTCCAGATACAACGACCTTGTCAGTTTGAACCCCTCCGTCAAGATCTTATACTTTCGAACATCTTTTTTGAACATCGTGTGAATTTTAACCTGCGTAAACACACAATTCTGATTCGTCAGAGATTTGTGTGACATGTGTCAAAGCTATTAAGCCATGGCTGCAGAAATCCTTTCACTGATATTAATGCATTTTGTTTCGGTAGAACTGAAGGGACATTCTTTTTTAAACACAACATCGAAGTTCAACAAGTAACAACACCATGAAGCTGATAAACTTGAAGAAACCTACGAAAGGCAGCAAAGCAGACTTAGGAAGGAAATGGCCACCACTTCGCATACGTCTCGCAGCTTTCAAGGCAAACCATGCCATCGCTCCCACAAGTCAAAAACCTAGACTCCACAAACCATGCCAATTTTACAAGGAAAGCTCGGCGGGGAGCTGTGTCTAGTACCAACCCTTCCCGGAAGGACGTACAAACATAGTTAATTTCTCAAATGAAATCTCCGTGCGAAGCTCTCTGATAGAATTACCAAAAACGAAAACATCTGAACCAGGATTAATAGTGTAACCAGGATTAATAGAGTACACTATTAATCCAGTGAAAGAACATAGCCAAGATTAAAATGACTTACGAATACAGTACTAAAAATCACATTGCGGCTGGAAAAAACCATTGGTTACTGAAATCCTTGTGCAGTGGGAGTGGGTACCTCCCCATACAAAGATTAAATAACGAAAGCAGCAACAAAATACAATTCCTTTCCCCATGCGAGATTTATTAACGACGGAATCAAGACAATCGCAGTAACAGGAAAATGCGGTCCTTACAAACACCAATGCTGCATCTCTAGACTATAATCACTTCATTCAAACGAACCTTCCCACTGCCCCACGCAAATAAAATCCTGGAAGTCTACAACACAACTACTCTTTCCTCAGGGCCATATCCGTTCCAAAATGACCTCCAGTCACTTGTCCATCCTCCCTTCCTTCCTGAGAGAGGGGGGAGAGGATGAGAGGCGGAGAAAGGAGAGGGAGAGAGAGAGACGAGGAGAGAAGAAGAGAAGAGAGAGAGAGAGAGAGACTACCAGGTTGCTGGAGTTTGGCTGACGCTACGGTCACCTTGATGTACTTACCCGATTTGTTAGTAGTGACATAAGACCAATGAACACGACATTTTAAAAGCAGAAAACTATCAAGCTCAAAAGACATGTAAACGCCGGTGATTCCTGAAGATCTGAAAATTGTTATGAAGAGCCAGAGTAAAAATTCTCAGTAATGCACTGTACACATAATGAATAGGCGTGATCCGAGTAATTAGGGCTTTTAGAAAGAAAAAAACTTGCCAGGAAGCTTTCGGCTGTTAAATATGAAATAACTACAAAATCTGAATCAATGTCATGTCAGCTCTGCAAAATTTAAATCAATGTCGTGTAAGCTAAGTTTATATAAAAAAAAATGAAAATGTGATTTTCATTAAAACTAATAAATGTCCGTTAGCCCTACTTTTCCTATAACCGCTCATACAACAATGAAAAGCTAGTTGGAGTGGTTAGACACCTAGACTAGAGACCCAGAAAATAAATAAAGTGCAAGGATCTATAGGTGAGGCTGAGAAAGCTATGAAAAAATGAAAGCAGACGGTCAGAAAGGACGCTAACAACATTTTATAGTACGCGGTGCTCTGGCGAGACGTAACCCCCCACCCAACCCCCCCACACAAGTCTTCGTCTCAGTTGTTACCAGAAAATCATCCAAACTGTCCACCGTAGCATCCAGCAATAAAAAAGGGGTAAACAGTCTTGATATAGTACCTACTACTCGTATGTGGAATAATGAACGGCTTAATTATTCTATTCCTGTAAGCCGCCAGCCGAAACAAAGCCGGCTTTACAACTTACAAGGGCAAAGGTGAGAAGAATATCCAAGCTCCTATAGGCCAATATCGAACCTATCGTACATATCAAAACTAGTTCATGAACAAACTTTGAAACAACTCTATTTTAAAACTGATAATCAGTCAAAAAAAAAAAAAAAAAAAAAAAAAACTCAACAGAGACTACACTGTGAGCAATTATAAATGTTATGATAAAAACTATGGCAAATGGAAGATGTGGCATCCTGGTTATGCTCGAGCGAAGTGCTGCATTTGACACAGCTGATCACGATCTGCTGCTTGAAGACCTGAGAGCAGTAGGTATCGAAGAAGATACACTCAAATGGTACAAAAGCTACTTAGAAAACAGGGAGGTTACAGTGGTTATTTTAACTGTGTAATCAGAAAAGAAAGACCTAACAGCGTCATGGGTCCACTGCTATTTGGGAAGGTTAGGTATAAACTATATGCTGATGATACTCGGTTCTACTTCCTGTCGAAACGGTAGAAGACGCTAATAGTAAAATCAATGCAATAGTGAATGGAAAAAAAAAATGGGTGTCGACGAAGAAATCGAAGCTTAATATAGACAAAACTGAGTGTTTGCTATTAGGATCTGACAGTGCACTACGAAAATATGAGCAGTTCAAGAGAATAACTATTGGTTCGTCATCAATAAACATTGTACAGCAGCCGTGAAGAACTTACAAATATTGTCGATGAAAAAACATATTGCATACTGTAAATACCTGTAACTATCATGTTAGACACATTGCATTTATTAGAAAATATTTAAATAAAGATACTCTGAAGACAGCAATTTGCAACCAAATACTTTCGAGGCTTCACTACTGCAGCGTCTCTCTAACTAACTACCTTGCAAGGAGTTACAACATAGAACGGCCAGATTTCTGAAAGGCCTTTGTTCCCGTGAAAGAATAATCCCAGCACTAAATTGAGCTACATTGGTTCCCAGTCAAAGCAAGAACGCAATAAAAAATATTTCTTAGTCTTTGAAGCACTAAAATATGGTGAACCCAAATATCTAAAAAAACTGCTTGAGCTTTTAGACATGAATATTGTAATCTGACATGCAAATCAACCATATAAGCTATTTAACCAAGAATAAATTACTAGTCGGTCCAGAGAGCATTTGAACTAGACTCTTCTATTCTGCAGGAGGTACAATAATGACGAGCAAACACTAAAAGACAATTATAACACATAAGCAACTTATTTTCAAAACGTACAAGGCCCCCCCCCCCTTAACCCCCCCCCCCCCCCCCCCCAAGGGATGGAATCAATCATCCCTGCGGCTGCTGTAGCTCCATAAGACTATAACTTAAACAAGTCAACTGTCGCGACGTAAACTCCCACCCATCTCCCGGGAAAATGGATCACCGTTGTAGATTTACAGGAACCATAACGTACAACACAAGTCTTCGTCCCAGTTGTTACCCCAAATTCGTCCAAACTACCAAAAGAAGCATGAAAAAAATTAACGCATTGTTTTGGTATACCTACCAATCTTACGTGGTAAAAATAACGGAGTATTATTTTATACCCATTTAAGCCGCGAGCCGAAACGTGGATTTAAAAAAAATACTACGAATTATTCCATCATTCTAGAGGGGGATAATAATAATAATTATAAATTGATAAGATGCTCACAAGCTTACCTATTGATATCTTGCTATGAAACTCGTGGTTTTTTTTTTTTAAAGCTGTTGATTTAATACTTTTCGTCTGTGAGATTACTTCACTATGAGCCTCACTTTGGATTATTCAATTACTCCGTTTTCTAAAAAAAAGTCCATATCTCAAAACTGGATAAGTCTTGCACTCAGGCGATTTTTTCTTTATCCAATTAAATCGACTAGCATTTTTAAATCAATGAGATGATTCATCTTCCCCTCTTACAATCACTCTCGGGTGGGACTGTGACATGGTTTCGATCGTTTTCGTTTTCTATCTCTTCTTCTGGGCATAAATACGAGAAGTCATAACGCATCACTACTGGAAAAATATTCACAATATTATTGTTTTAGAGAGCGTAAGAAGTGATATTTCCACGTGCGAGAACTAACGCCAACAAGTAGCAGAATGAGATGGTTTCCAAACCTTACAGTATAAATAGTGAAAAATGAAAAGTCAAGAAATGACAGCCAACACAATCCGAAGGAGAGTGACAATATTGGAGATTTCACAGCTCTACTACATTTTTCGACGGATAAAGGACTATAATAGAGAACTGCCCTATTTCAATATTACATACATGTAGATGCAATGAGGGGTCGTAACTGTCCTCATTGTTAGAAGAAAATCTTCTTCCATAAGAGGATAGCAATTCAGGAATACGACTGGAAGTTAGAAAAGAAGGGATGACGACGAAAATGACATTTAAGAACTATAATGCAAGGTATACTGGTTGTGGGAACGTAAGCCTTGCCTGGTACGAAAAGTCATCTGGGCAAAGCGGCAAACACAAATAAGGTTCGGAACGAACGTCCGCAGGTCATCGTTCAGTGGAGAGGTGAGGCGGCATAATAAAGGAAGAGGATTTTGGTGTAATCCATGGTATACCCGCCTTCTCCAAGCGTGTCCCAAGGATATACACAACGAACCACCCACCTGCGCGAGTAACGTCTAAAGGGGGTTTCACCAACGCCACAATTCAAGATGGCGTTGGTTTCACACGGTCAAACATGTTGTTCAACACGCTCATCAAACTTCCAACACAACATGCTTGAAGAGCTTTTACACGTCCAAACCAAAGAGACAGACAACCTCAGTCTTACCAAAGACGAGGTGATGGCAATTGGGGTAGTGATTGCGCTCAAGGAAAAGAAAAAGCGGTCAACATGGACAAAGGACTGGTTATTAAAAAGGCACCAAATTTCTCATACCAACATTATGAAAGAGCTGAAACTCCAGCCAGATGATTGGCGTAATTATATGCGCGTGGATGAGACGACATATTTAGAGATTTTGAATTTGGTCAATCTATTCATTACTCATAACGACACCTCTATGAGGAAACCCATTAAGGTGGCCATTTAGAATCTTAATAAAATAATGTTATAATCCAGATTTCTTAAAAATATGTTGTAATCCAGATTTGTATGAATTTGCAAATTATTTTAATAAGAAGTCTGGAAACATTTTAAATCCTTATAGACAAATATAGATAGGTAGGTAGATAGATAAGAGATATTTATAGATACACATAACACGATAAAACCATACAACTCGACCCTTCATCAACACAATCCAAATTTGATGTACTTTCTCTTGGCAACTTTTGGTCACAAATGAACATCAAGTCTTCAAAATACCAGTATGTGGATGTGTATGTCATCAGGTAATTTGCCAGACTTATTGGAGCTTTCAAGTTTACGTAGTTCTCTTCTGAAGGAACTAAGAAGACAATTGATTTTTTTGGTCACATCCTGCCTTGTGCACCGAGGGTCAAGTTCTCTTAGTTTTGCATGTAATTCCTCTATACCAATATTTCCCAAATTCTTATTAGAACAATCTTTAGATTTTACCTTCCATAGTGCTTGGTGTTTCCTATATATTTCTATGAAATCAACCATAATTTCTCTTTGTCTCTAACTGCGCACTCATGTTGTAATTTTACTTGGAAATAGCCGTCTCTTTGTCAGTGAAGGAGCTGCCTAAAGATGTTACCACCTCGAGAACTGAATAAGTATGACGTAATTGACGTTTGGAGACTGATGCTTGTTCAGACTTTAACACGAACCAGCAAGCTCCGCCCACAAAAGTCAGACCAGAGATCAGACTTCCAACTCATTCGTTGGTCCAACATGTTTACCCGTTTCACACAGTCAAACATACTCTCAAACATCATGTTGTCAAAAGTGTTCATGAGCAAGTTTGACCGTGTGAAACCCCTTTAAATTCTATAGAGAAAACAGTCGGAGGACAAGTAATGCCACAGATTGTAAACTGTGACAGGCCACACAGCGGCAAACGTACCAGGTGCTCAAAGTACCCAGCGGCAAGACAGCGGATGGTCCAGTCATGGCCGACCATGGGTGCAGTACCAACAACTGATGGAAGAAACCAAGGTCTAAAGCTTGGAAGAAACAGCCACTTGGATAATCCAAGTCAAGTTGGGCCTCAAGAAGTCAAGTCTACTGAGGCAGTGATGTGATAGTGGGGTACCAGAAATGAACAACCCATTTGTTTGTTTGTATGGTGCTTTTACGTTGCATGGAACCAGTGGTTATTCAGCAACGGGACCAACGGCTTTACGTGACTTCCGAACCACGTCGAAAGTGAACTTCTATCACCGAAAATACACCTCTCTCACTCCTCAATGGAATGGCCGAGAATCGAACACGCGACCACCGAGGTGGAACGCTAATACCATACCAACTACGCCCCTTCCGCTTTTCGTACGCATAAAATAAAGCGAGAGGGAGACAGCCCAGAGCGTTCTCATAGAAAATATTCATCTCAATATGAAATTAAAAGTACAAAACGGCATAGTATACAGTAACTTTGAATAATCTTCAACAACAACACAAGTAAGTCGTTTCTAAAAGAACACATTAATATTAGGAGGAGTTCGAGGAAAGAATCAGCGATGAGGAAGAAACTGATAGGAAAACGATATAATCGACGTAAAGTTAATGGTTCAAATACAACATGAGTCAGTGATGCCAACCCTCTAACCCCACAGGAGACGAGAAATTACACTACATAACTGAAAATTACCAAACATTCTGCGGTTATGATAATAAATAAATCTTTAGATTATGTTTATATCCAATATCACTAATACTAATAAGCATATCGATCTAATCCTGCCTTGTTACAATTACCCTACACTTGAAAATATTGACCCGCTGTTCAAGATTTTGCCCAGATTACCCTACGCGTACGGAAATTACCCTACAGTTGGCAACATTGACATGAGTATTCAAGCACTGGAAACTCACACAGGCAGCAGATGGCGCAGGAGTCAACCAGATTATTAAATTCTATAACAAGGTTTCGATGCACACTACATATGGCAAGAGATTGTTACCTATTGGGGGTGAGTGAGTGCTAGATTTTATAACTGGGATACAGCTACCCATGGCAGGTTACGAGAATCGAGGAGGGGTAGCACAAGTGATTTTAGACCTAAAGAAATGAAATTGGACATTGCTTTATCACTATGGTCATGACTTACTCTTAGTTTCAAGAGTAATAGATCTGGAAAATAAAATTTAGGCCACAAGTCAAGTCCTGGTACATTATAGGTCATTCAGTTCCCCTATGAAGCAAGTGTAAGGAGAGGAGGGAAAGTAAGCTGGCAGAAATTGAATATGAAGAGAGGAATGGATGGGGCTGCAGCTAAGGGACATTCCCAAGAATTTTAAGTAACGCCTACAGTGCACCGCATAAGGTACACTTCTTCCCAGCTTTAACCCATTTTTATATGGGGTCGCCGTCGTGAATGAGTCGTCTCCATCGATTTCTGTCCTGTACATCGTTCTCGTTAATAGCTTTCCATAACATTCCCCTACACAATCACGCCATCTTTTTCTTGGTCTTCCCTTCTTCCTTCTACCCGCACTTCCATTTCCATATAGTCTTCCAACATGACGTTCCTCTCTTCGTAACAGGTGTCCATATCATCGAAGCCTTCTCACCTGTATTTTCTTTGATATTTCAACTACCTTTGTCGATCCTCTTACAGACTCATCTCTAATCCTATCTTCCCTTGTTACTCCCGACATCTATTTCAACTACATCCATCATCATCTCTGTTTTCCTCATAGTTGCCGTTTCTGTTCCATATAACATTGCTGGTCTAACCACCGTCCTATGAAACCTTTCCTTCTATTCAGAGGAACCTTCTTGTCACAGAGGACCCCTGATGCAGACCAGTTAGTTATTCCATCTTGCCTGAATTCGATGTCTCACCTCTTGGTCCATGGCTCTTGTTAGTAGTTGTATTACTTTATCCTCCAATGTTGTGAGATCTACGGCAATAAATCCGGAAGGGATTTAGTGGCGTCAGTGTACCTTATGTCCCGCGTAAGGTACACTGACGGCACTAAATCCCTTCCGGATAAGCTTCAAGAGTTTAAGTACGGACAACAATCTCACAACGTTGGAAGATAAAGTAATACAACTACTAACAAGAACCATGGACCACATGCTCAGAAGTTTAAATACATATTTTGCAATGCCAAAAAGATATTTTCACTGTGGTCAACAAAGAGATTAGGGGTATTCTAAGAAATGGTATTTATTTTGTTCCGGCATTTTCATCCTTCATTATGACGTAGTTGTTAATACTGCTAGATTATATTACTTATTCGTCTCAAAAACCATTATTTTCCAAACCTTGTTTACCTCCATAACATGCATAATTGTGAGTAGATACCCACTACTATTATTACTGCTACTCCTTTATCATTATTACTGTAAGCTATGTTGGGAACACTTCTTATTTTTACTGTCACAAACCTGGTAGCCATTTCCTTCAGTATTACCATCTTGTATGCTTCTCGTTATTGACATTTAGAAGTGTACTACTCGGAAAGGTTATCCCACGTCCTTTTAGAAGTGAATATGTAATTTATATGGGTATAGCAAATACTGTACTGTAATTCGTTGTTGTAACCTAGTATTAGTCTGGGTGTTGTGTATGTATTGCTAAATGATGGTCAAGTCCCTTACAAGATGAGAGGGGGAGCTCAATAAAGCAACCTCTCACGAGGCCCAATGAATTTCTTACATATGTTCCTGGTCGAAATAGGACTGTTAGAGGAACAACATGGAAATGCACAGAGAAATCCAAAACTTGTATGTGCAAATGTTATATCACGTTTGGAACTGGAATTCACGTAATATAAACGTGTAACTATAGTAATCCCAAGTTGCAACAATTAATTTCATGTAACTTTTTTTTTTTTTTTTTTTTACACGTGACAGTTTCCCAGAAAAATACTTTCCCCCATCGAAAGGTTTATAATTTGATCAGAACAAACTTGCCATGAAACATTTTCTTACAATGGTCTTTCACAAATTACAGCGTAACACTGGGTGCCTGCACGACAGGTTTGCTACTAGCGGTTCAGTAAGCCGTGCTGGTAGAATATTGTGCAAGAGTTCTACATTCATATCAAACCACAGCAACAGTATAAAGACAATTAATAATTTTGCCATTGTCAACTTTCAAACACGCCATATTCATTTGGGACATACAATCCATTATATATATATATATATATATATATATATATATATATATATATATTATATATATATATATATGGTGAAACGGTCACAAGCAAATATCAGTCACAAGATGGATCTAATACATATGAATGAAGGTTATAAGTGGGGTTTCTGTGTCAAATTATATTTTATATGCTTTTCGCAAGATCTTATAACAAGCTTTCATCCGTCCAATTGTTATACATTTACACAATATATATAAAACTAACAAACACTGTTGACTTTTTTTTTCACTTGGCTTTGAGGAAACACTATTTTAGTCATTTCGTACTAGTTTCGTACGTACCCATCGTTGCCATTTCTACCAAGCAAGCCCCATGTAAAAGTTTTAAACACAATACCAACACAAACCAAAAAAAGGGGCTTAATTAAATCAAATATACCCATCGACCATTTTATTTCTGAAGTGTTAACAAATTAATATTCCGAAACTTCCAAAGCAGACTTTCAAAACAAATAGTATATATATATATATATATATATATATATATATTATATATATATATATAACAAATCTTCAATCATATGTCACAGTTTATAGCTTTCTTTCCTAAGTTTCGACTAAAAAAAAAGAAAATACGTTTTTATTACAAATGTAGTTACACTACAAGTACCTTACTGAAGATATTTTAATAATAAAATAATGTTTCGTTTATATATACCCAGCAATTACATAGCGATCATATAATTGCAGGGCGAGTCTCATACAAATGATTTCATAATAAAATAAGGTTTTATATATGCTTACCCAGTAATTATATGATCGCTATATAATTAGCGAGTAAATCTCGTATACAAAATTTGCCATTTTTAACACATTTTGTAATCTACTCAAGTAACGCCTTAATATTCTTTACCACGTAATAAACTTTTGCCTTCTTAACAGCAGCAGGAACACTGGCACTTCTGAGTGCCGCGGTGGTTAGCACTGAAAGGTGAGTAGCCATAGCCTCCTTGGTCATTATAAAGCATATTCCTGGGACAGATTCTTTTGTATTTGGACTAAGGCCAACGTCACAGTCCAACATCTCGATGGCCTGTACAATCTCCTCCTCACTAACGTGCAATCCTGAAGTGCTATCAAGGATGCTAGGCCTGGATGGGCCTTCGCTGCCCTGAAATCCACCAGTTACTCCAGGGGACTTCTTTGGGTATCGTTTCTTACCGCACCTGGGCCCTTCACTCACTTTACGTTTGTTTTTTCGTGAGACACCCCGATTCTTGATCGGTTGCCGTTGTTCGTTGTGGACTCTCTTAAAGTATTCATAATCATCACTGTCATAATCGGAGATCGACGTATCACTGCATGACTCCGTATCAAAATCTTCAAGAAAATCGCTTGGCCCAATGTCGCTGAATGAATCGTCGGATAATTCGCTAGGCCCACCATCCTCGAGCGATTCATCATCACTGTCTTCTCCATTCCAACTGATGACATCAACGTGATTACCGATGCTTTCCGTGATTCCAGTATGTCTTTTGGGTTCCTTTCGTTTCGCCCGTCCATCCTCATCACCGTCACTCGAATGATCCCAACAAATTTCGTTCTTCATGTCGACCCCACAATCCGGGCAAAACCAATAGCATTTCCGGGACCGATCACATAATGGGACAGGTGTGCAATCGTGTCGCCCCCTGGAACACAATGCACAAATCACGTCTGGTATCGTGCCGAAGGGCACAGCATACCACATCCTGCAAGTGCCACACTTATTGGGTGCGTAATTCTTTATCCGGGCTAGAACCATGTCAACGAGGACATTGATCAACTTGGTCCTATTCTTGGGAATTTTGTTAGGCAGAGGACATTTCGCGCCTCTTGGATCCAAAAAATTACACATCAATACCAAATTAGGCTCTAGTCTGTGCACCCTCCGCAGAATTTCGGAAACAATAGACACCCTGTTGAAGGCCAATTCGGTAAGAACAGGAGAAAAACAGCCGAGGAGGGTTCGGACGTTCTTGTCTTTACACTTCTTGGTCAACTGGTCCTGCACGCATCGTCCATACTCCAGTCTATCCTTCGAAGTGATGACCTCCCATTTTCTCATCTTCTGTGAGCGCAGTGCATCAATTTCCGATTTATAATATATTTTTTTCCCACTAATAAGTAATTCCATTGCTGGTCACACAAACAATCTTGGTTGTCCTAGAAACTTTTCAGGAGACGATACCGAACTCTACACGTTTAATGCACGGAGGAGATATGCTGTTAAAATTTACAACAGTACTGTACAACACCGGCGAAAATCTTCAACCACGTGGTTATCTCAACTTCTGCGGTCGAGATTGGCGCCTCACACAAGTGTACGCCGAATGCCTTGACCGAGTTCTGACGTGGACCGGTCGCCGTTGTCGACTGTACCTCCTGGCTCCTGCTGAGTCTCCAAGACCCCAGTCAGCCCAAAATTCCAAGACCCCACCACTGGTAACACCGGCTGCTGGGCTACCAAGTTGGTATCGGTTATTGTTTTACAAATTTATTTTTTATCAACATCTACAGTGCATTATCGATTTGGAGGAAACGTCACCCAATTATATCTATCCTTATCCTCTCTATTTAAGCATAGTGAATACACACCACGAAGCACATCTTATTTATTTATCTAATAAGTAAAATTCAAAACTGCGAACGCAACTGAGTGGAAATATAAAACGTTCGATCGAAACAAATTGTTGCTGACAACTGTAAAACATATTCGCCGTTATATAAAAATCTGTTTGAATATTTCAACACCTATTTCTCATCGCTAGAAGTGCAATGTTAATAACCGAAACAAAGCTAACACGAATATCTTTAGAGTACAGACAAAATAAAAAGCACAAATTATTAAATATTTGATCGCTTAACCTAAGCAACACACACTACTTATACAACAAAATATATGACGCAATAAAAAAATATTTATTATACCAGATGCATTTTATATAGTTCCACGTGACTTCAAATTAATAGCAATCACTGGCAACTCGACCAACTAGAACTCGGCCAGCGGTAAACAGGTCTAAACAAAAGCAAATTTAAGCAATCCTCTACACCACCACCATTTACCATTTTCAAATGCCTGAACAGTCATCTCACAATTAAATCCATCTCGGATATTACCAGTGGCTCACTTCTACTGAAAATAGCATGTGGTCGTAACAAGATATGCATCTTAGTTTCATGTATTTCTTCACTACACATTCGTATACTCCACATATCGAAGCTTGTCTGCTACCATAAATAATCAGTTCTCCTATTACTTTTCATAGTTCCTTTGATAGATCATCGTTGCTTTAATATTTCTGGACACACGGTGCTGTCATGCTGGAATATCAGTCAACACGTTGTCAGACATAAAGCCCCTTCGCCAACCACTTTAAAATTTCTTTCCGTTACAACATGGCCATCCCAACCCCCTCCCCTCCAAACACCCCATTCTATTGATATTTCACTTCAGCTCTTCCCACGAACCATTCCCTCCTCAGCGTTTCCTTATCATGAGAATTCCGAATGAATGCCCTTCCTTTACGTACCAATAGGCACGTGTATCCAACAAGAGAGAGAGAGAGAGAGAAATATCTAACACCAACGCTCATTGCAGCCAGGCACACAATATGACCACGCAGAAACAGTGGAACATATGAAAACTTAATTACTCAAATATTTCAAAACGTACATTCACTGTGTCACGCTAAGGAGAGAGCTGAAATAAAACAAAATATGAAGATACAAAAATCTCGACACTGCCATTTTCGTTTTCTAGTTACCGTCGCAAGATCTATATCTATACTTCCATACAAATTCCTCTCTCTCTCTCTCTCTCTCTCTCTCTCTCTCTCTCTCTCTCTCTCTCTCTCTCTCTCTCTCGTTAGAAGTGTAGTTGCATGACTGAAATCATTATTTTGAGATTTCTGTTTATATTTCGATTCAGACGAACAAATGTTAACTCTCCGGTGAAAGTGAAAACTAATGCACAGAGCTGCCTAGGATTTTCCATGTTCTGAAAACTTTATTATATTGCTCCGTGTGAATTCATTGCCAACGCTATCTATAGAAAATAATAATACTAAAAAGAAACAGTGAAATTGAGGACGTGACGAGCAAAAATTAGTTTAAATTAAATCCTATAAACTGATAATCCGTGTAATTGAATTGGATGATTATCCTCGTCTTTAGAAAGATATCCAGTCCTTAAATCCCAAAACTAAAAAACTATCACAGAGAGTAGGGGAAGCAGTCGAAAACGAAGCTATCGCAAGTACGTGGGCGATCACTTCAACAATGTCCTGAATTGCATAAATGATCAAGATTCCCGAAGGGATGTAAATAACCTCCTTACTGACAACATTCAATCTTATTTTGCAGACCGTATTACGCCAGGTAACATCAGCAATGCCATAAACAGCCTACCTAATAATAAATCGCCCCCCTGTGATGGTCTTCCTGCAGAGGCCTTCAAATTCTGCCATCCGATAATTTACATTTTGCTAGCTGCCCTACTCAATGCGTGCATAATTCACCAGTTTCTTCCAGACTCCCTACTCTTAGTCACTTGGTATCATTAATCAAAAACAAGCTAAAGGATGCAGCTAACCCTGGCAACTACCGGCCGATTGCAATCACAACGATCGCATCGAAGATACTGGAGTCGGTTCTTCTAGTGAGACTTCTCCCTTTCTACACACCACTGACAACCAGTTCGGGTTTAAAGCATACCACTCAACCGACACTTGCATCTAGTACACACTGAAAGAATTACTGAACTACTACCTATCATCAGCCTCTCCTGTTTTCCTTTGTTTTGTAGATGTGAGAAAAGCATTTGACAGAGTAAACTACCTGAAGCTCGTCCTGAAGCTGCATAAAAGAGGCACACCCCTGTATCTAATTGGCATTTTACATTGCTGGTTCTCCACACAGCAATTCTGTCAAATGGGGTATTGATTGATTGATTTATTAATTCTTACTGGCGTCGCAACGACGAGGTTATTGACGCCGTCAAATGGGGCAACATATTATCGTACACCTTCGGCTCCCTAAACGGGCTTCGGCAAATGGGGTAACGTATTATCATACACCTTCGGCTCCCTAAACGGGCTTCGGCAAGGGGGCATTCTCTCTCCATACCTGTTTAATACGTACACAGATACCTTGAATATCAAACGGAACTCATTCCCAATCAGATGCATCGTCAATGAAACAACTATAAACAACCTCTTACGCCGACGATATGGTTCTGATTTCCCAATCAGTGCAAGGTCTCCGACTCGTCAACACTTGCCGCCAATATGCAGAGGAATTTGATATAATCTACAACGAAACCAAGACCCAGTGCATGTCGCTGCACCCGAGATCGCTTAAGCATATTGCAGAACCACAAATTTTCCTTGGAAACCATTGGCTGGAATTTGTGCACGAATTTCCGTATTTGGGTCACATTATCACCGACCACCTAAAAGATATGGCATACATTGAACAGAGGCGTCATAAACTATGTGCAGCTGGCAACATGATTGCAAGGAGGTTTGCTTTCTGTCACCGAGATATGAAACTGCTCTCTTCCGCTCGTACTACTGCTAGTGTATCTATGGGTGTTCCCTCTGGACGAACTATACCCGAGACACCATGACACATATCACTGTTGTGCACAATGACATTCTGAGACGCCTCACAAACACTCCCCACTACCACTTCGCCACACAGATGTTCATAGAAAACCATGTGGAGAATTTAAAAATCATTGTTAGGCGAACAATGTCCAGTCTGGTAACCCGAGTGGAGCAAGATCTAAATTGTGGGAAAGATGGGAAAATGAGGCCTTTGTCCCCTAAAGGACCTAATCTCTGTATTGGCAAGATGTCATCTGCAGATTTTGTCATTATTACATTTATTGCTGATATTTTAATTTTTCACTATTACTGTGATTACTATCCAGTTAAAGTTTTTTTTACATTCAATTTTTGTATTTTGCCCTCTGGACTTGACTACTGTAACCACCTAAGGTCTCTAGTTGAAATTTAAGTTATATAATATGTGCACTAACTGTTATTACTCTCAATGCATATTTTTTTTCTCACCAATATTATTACTGTTAGTACCAGTATTATGATTACTAGCTTTTATGCTACCTCAGCTATTTTGTGAATAAGTGCCGATTATTCTCTTTTTTTTATCATGTCTCATGTATCTAGATTGTGTGTGTTACTGTGTATTTTGTATATTCCATGTATATGGCCCTGAGCTGAAATAAAGCATATTATTATTATTATTATTTATTCACTGTTATTAGCAAAATAAAACCTTCCATTCCCTTATTGACCGACTCACTTGAATAAGAACAGAAATAGAAGCTGGCAATTTCTGACACCGACAAAACATATAGACACTCGTAACAGTACGGATGGAAAACACACCAGTATGTCTTGATTTACAGAACAGCTCTCATGTAAAGAAATTAAATCGGTGATTTCCACAGTTGTAACACAAAGATAAATATGAATATATCTTGGACACAATTACAACCACTAAACAGCAAATGTTTAATCTACAAAGTCTTTAGGGGTATAATCATTTCATAAGTAAAGCTTTAATAGTTTTGACAAAAACTTGCTCCTCCTTAAGATAATCATGAACAACAAATTCCCGGAGACAATGAGATAGGGGGCGACCACACTAGATGCGATGAGCGTGAAGGTTGCAAGGAAGTTCCCGCGTCATTGTTTGAAAGTTTTAACATGATTACGTACCTTACTTAGAGGCGGGATTGCACCGAGGCAACATATGGCATGCTACATTGTTGCATATGCCAAGTGTGTTTCCACCAATTCAACAGAAGGCAACATGTTGCATGCAACTGTCTGGCATGCGACAGATGGCAACTTCTTGCCGTATAACCTGACGCATGCGACAAGATTTGGCCTGTTGCCTAGGGTTGAACGCCTTCCCTATTACTCAGACAGTGCAACTGATACAAACGCATGTCGTGAGAACATACTAGTATACTTGTAAGTTCCTGTAAATCGCACTCCAACCTAATTCTTCATTCGAGAGAGAATAAGGATTGGAAGCAGACCTCCTTCATTCTCTAATGAAGAGAGCGAAGATTACTAGTTCAAGCTAACTGGTTGTCCCCAAAACAGTAGCACTGAAGAGGTGTTCAAACATAAGTCTCTCGGATTTGAACTCTGGGGCTGTTCTTGCCCACTCTTCTCTGAATTTGTGGTGTTCTCACTCTGTCAAATGAAGCATTCATTTCCTACAACTGTTTCGTTTAGTAAAAGCTGGCTAGAACTTGCCACATTTCACATCACATCCATCTTTTCCGTGATCGAACCTCAAGAAGTGGTCTACACAGAACTACCTCCTTCAGATGCCTTGTCCCAAGAGACGGCAACATCAATCTTGGCACCAGGAGAATAGCCATTCCTGGCTTTCAGAGGCATGACAGAGAAAAGACTACCCACCACTGACTGTGGATGCACAAACTCCCTTGGAAGTTGTACACTCAAGAGAGACTCATATTCATGAGTACCTGACACAGCTCTGGTTCCATGAGCAGCACCCTTCAAATCAGAAGCCGGAGAACAAAAATGGGTTTGAACTCCTAGGGCTCCTGAGACACTTATTTTGGGATAGCGTCCCAGTTCCTTTTCTGGAAGTAGATGAGCCAAAGAGACAGCCAACAGCTTCCTCCCAAAGGAAAGGATGCAGACCCTTAGAAGTCTTGAGACAAGACTAGGGGGCGGAGAAACTACTTTCCTCTTCTTAGGACATGGAAGCCTTTGAAGAGGGAGGCATCAGATGACTTAAACAATGACCCCTGTGAAAACTCACTGCAACACAGGAAGGGAGGGTGCTATGTCATGGCAAGGGACTGCACTGATCAAGGGCAGAGAGTTCATTCGACAGAGCTGAACAGATCACCACTACATAATTATGAGTGGTAATTGTCAGCAAAGAACTATCACTTCTTCCCAATTAACTGTTCTCCTTTGAGGCCAAAGTTCCAACATGTTCGGACTATAAGATCCAAGACACGGGGACAGTTCTTGACTACTCACCTAGAAGGTGTTGCATGAAGTACCAGACTGAAGAGCAAACTCATCTGTACTGGTAAAGGCTCGTCTCGCTATCCAAACACTCGTGATAGTGAGCGTTAGAACTCTTAAGAATTCCCACACACAGCGAGAAAACCCGACTCTGGCAAGACAATAATCAGGCGAGCCTTGCTTTGCCCCGGTTCTCAGCAACATGATGAAGCCGAGCACTCAGAGAGCGCCAGCGAAACCAAGGGATCCAGGCACTTGGCAAGACTCCCAATTATTGTAATAATTATCGGAATACCTGTTGCTTGAGTGTTTGGAAATCACAAAAAACCACACTACTCTAAGAGCACCAGAAATTTCGAGGAATTCAATTGCTTAGCGAGACTCCTGATTTTTTTAATAACAAATACTGGGGATATCCACCTCGCCCGAGTGTTTGGAAATTAGATAACCAAAACATTGAAAATGCCAAAAATTGCATTCAGCAAGATTCCTGGGTATTGTAATAACAATTATCGGGAATTCTCATCTTGCCCGAGTGTTTGCCGATCACGGAAGACCAATTACACTCGGACGGTGCTAGAAATTCCAAAGAATTTAAGTGCTTCGCAAGACATCCGAATTTCATCAAACGATCAGAAGGGAGGAGCCCTTCCACATCTGTAGAAATTGAGGAGGAACAGGGATAAAAACCAGTCCTATATGTGAGCATTTATGACTAGAATGTGAGTACAATTCAACAGAATATGCACTCGATGCTCCCAAACCAAAACGCAAGAACCATAGGGGACTGCGGATTGAAATCCGTCCAAAGAACAGAAAGAGTCAGAGAGAGCATAGTCTCCAGGTGTTCGAATCCTAAGAATCTAAACACCAGATGTTGAGACGATGAGAGGTCTCTCCAACATTGACAGAAGATCCTTCCTCACCGTGATTGACACACTTGCTTCAAAAGCAGGACATAAAGTTGTATGACTCCCCATACCACTGTCAGTACAACTCGATATAGCTCACATGGGCTCAGGCAAAAACTTAACACTTCCAAGAAAAACACATTCAAAGTTGCTGAACTTCAGCATTTGGTCAAAGAAGCTTCAAGCATTGTTGACAGCAAAAACCTGTTAGCAGGCAATAAAACACTTGGAGAAGCTTCAGGAACAAGATACAAAGCAAGTAGCAGCAGTTGAGAGATTTATAGTAATTCATCATCAACGTCGAGGAGAGCTCAGATAAGGAATCTTCTGATTAAACACCATAGAGAGGATTAGGTCTACTTGGGAAACCCCTATACCAAAATGGACTTAGACTTTTACCTCCATGGTGGTGTGGAAAAAAGTTAAAATGAGAAGAAAAATAGGTGAGAGAGAGGTGGAGCGAAAGTACAAGGAGGAGACATGGCAACGTTGAGGAAAATCCTCGCTATACGCAGCCAGCGCCTTAGCGGCCTAAAAGGATGTATCTGACTTATAGTAGGGGGGAGTCCCTCCTTGCTCCAAAGGAGGACCCTCGAAGTGAGAAGCATCTCTCAAGAGAAGGAAGCAGAGAGGCCTCCCCATAAGGGGTAGCAGAGAGCATGGGGCAGTTGCTGGGAGAGAGGAAGAGGGGTTAGCTACCGTAGGAGTGGTAAGGGGCATACTACTCCCTTCCACAGGCTTCGGCTTCCTTACATATCTCCTCCTTGCAGCGTACTTCCCCAGCTGGGATGCGGACCAAACAGAACACTTCGCAAACATATTAACGTTATTACACTCAAGTTCTCGGCAAGATGTACAAAAGGAATGAGGATCAACCACAATGGAGGAGCTAATCTAACTGCAATTCTTGCCATGTACCCCGGGCCAATGCTGGCTAGGGGCAGAAGTCAGCATAGGCTGCAAATCTAGGGTTTGTTGTGTATTCATCACACCCCACACTTATACAACCAATATGCAACATATAAAGACTGATAATACGTATATATGATATGTTATTGTTATAATACAATTAAGTTTGTTCATACTTACCTGGCAGATATATATATAGCTGTATTCTCCGAAGTCCGACAGAATTTCAAAACTCGCGGCACACGCAGTGGGCGGCCAGGTGGTAGTACCCATTCCCGCCGCTGGGAGGCAGATATCAGGAACCATTCCCATTTTCTATTCATATTTTTATCAGTGCCACTGTCTCCTGAGGGGAGGTGGGTGGGCACTTAATTATATATATCTGCCAGGTAAGTATGAACAAACTTAATTGTATTATAACAATAACATTTTGTTCATGAAACTTACCTGACAGATATATATATAGCTGAATCCCACCTTCGGATGGTGGGAAGAGACAGAATAGGATTTGTAGGAAACTTAAATTAAGTAGATGATGTACACCTTGGTTCCTCACCTGTTAGCAAAGTAGACTCTGTGATTACTGTCACTTAAGCCTGCTTGTGCTTAATCAGAGTTGCCAGCCAGGTGGAGACCTGTAGTGCTGTGCGCTCTGGATGCTCTGTCAACGGGGACGTGACCTTCAACGTGACAAGAGGCATAAGAGCCATACATATGAGGGCAACGAAAGCAACTGACCACCACCTGACCAACTATCCAAGAGCCCCTGAACACTAAGCTAAGAGATGGGAGGTCTTCACCAAAGACTCACCACAACCAAAAAACACCAACAACATAAAAACTAACCGAAACCTAACTAAGGGATAGGGAGAGAGCTACCTTCAGCCCAAGACTGTGTCTGCAGAAACGTATGGCCCAAGAGAACAACAGTCCTCGTATATTGTTCTCACATCTCTCAAGTAGGTGTGAGGCGAATACTGAATTTTGGGCTCCTCCCAAAAGTGGCGTCAAGGATGTCCTTGATCGACATGTTCCTTTGGAAGGCAAGCGAGGTTGCGACAGCTCTGACCTCGTGAGCTTTCACTCGCAAGAGGCTCAAATCGGTCTTCTGGTAAGACGAATGAGCCTCTTTAATCACGTCCCTCAGAAACGAACGCCAAAGCATTCTTGGATAATGGTATATCGGGCCGTTTAACCGAACACCACAGTTTATCTGAGGGACCTCGTACCTCCTTTGTCTTGTGGACATAAAACTTTAGAGGCCCTGACAGGGCACAGGGGCTCTTCTCAGGTTCTTGGCCCACAAGGCTTATCATACCCTTAATTTCAAAGCTCCTTGGCCAAGGGTTAGACGGGTTTTCATTCTTTGCTAAGAAAGTGGGACTCAAAGAGCAGACCGCATTGTCACCTTTGAAGCCCACTCGCTTACAAATGGCTTGAATTTCGCTAACTCTCTTTCGCCGTCGCCAGAGCAGTTAGGAAAAAGAGCCTTCTTCGTCAAGTTCCTAAGAGACGCTTCATGGAGAGGTTCGAAAGGACTCGACATCACAGTCTAAGGGACTAAATCTAAGTTCCAAGAAGGAGGCCTCGCCTGAGTATCTTGGAAGTCTCAAATGATCTCAGGAGATCGTGAAGATCTCTGTTGTCAGACAGGTCTAGGCCTCTGTGTCGGAAGACTGCTGACAGCATACTCTTATATCCCTTGATGGTCGGGACAGCCAGCTTCTGCACATTTCTTAAAAATGGCTCACAGAGGTAGTGGAAGAGGAAATTCCCTCCTTTCTACACCATGCCCTGAAGGAAGCCCACTTCGACTGGTAAACAGCTCTCGAGGAAGTCCTCCTTGCGTTGGCGATCGCCTTCGCAGCTGCTTTAGAAAAACCTCTCGCTATGGCCAACTTTTCGATAGTCTGAACGCAGTCAGACCCAGAGCGGAGAGGTTTGGTGATATCTTGCGAAGTGGGGCTGTCTGAGTAGATCTTTCCTCCAGGGCAACGTCCTCGGAAAGCTATGATGAAGGACATTACCTCCGTTGAAACCATTCCTTCGCGGGCCACATCGGGGCGATCAGGGTCAACCTCGTCCCCTCTGATGCCGCGAACTTCCTTACTACTTCCCCCATGATCTTGAATGGCGGGAAGGCATACAAGTCCAGGTTCGTCCAGTCCCAGAGCAGAGCGTCTATAGCGACTGCTCCCGGATCCAACACAGGGGAGCAATAAAGAGACAACCTCTTCGTTCTCGACGTCGCAAATAGGTCGACTAACGGACGCCCCCACAGTCTCCAGAGCTCTCGACAGACGTCCTGGTGCAACGTCCATTCCGTCGGCAGGATCTGATCCTGTCGGCTGAGAAGGTCTGCTCTGACGTTCTGGACTCCTGCGATAAATCTCGTCAGGATCCTGATCCGTCTCGCATTACTGCCCACAGCAGAATCTCCCTCGCTAAATAAAATAGAGGACGGGAGTGTGTACTCCCTGATTCTTTAGGGTACGCAAGGGCTGTGGTGTTGTCCGAGTTGACTTGGACCACTTTCTCTGCAACCTTTTGCTGGAAGAACTGTAGCGCCAGGAAAACCGCCGCTAGTTCCTTCACATTGATGTGCCAGGACACCTGTTCCCCCCTCCAGGTGCCTGACACTTCCTTCCCCTCCTAGTGTTGCTCCCCCATCCCGACCACCCGAGGCGTCGGAAAACAACACTAGTTCGGGGCTCAGAAACTTTAGGGACAACCCCTCTCGAAACTTCCGAGGATCTAAAAAACCACCATCTTAGATGGTTCTTCACCGATTTGGTGATCAAAAAAGGTCGCATCCAGATCCTCTCTGACTCTCCATTCGTCTGCTAAGAAAAAAAAAAAAAAAAACTGGGAGAGGGCCTGAGGTGTAGTCTTCCCAGGGAAAACAAACTTTTCCAGCGAGGAAATGGTCCCCAGCAGACTCATCCCATCTCCCTCGCCGAGCAAGCTTCCTTCCCCAGGAAGGCCGAAACTCTCTCTAAGCCTTGCAGCTGTCGTTCCTGGGTACGGAAACGCTCGAAAAGCCACTGAATCCATCTGAATCCCCAGATACACGATGGAGTGTTGGGGTCAGATGCGACTTTTCGAGGTTGACCAGAAGTCCCAGGGACCTCGCCAAGGCTAACGTTGAAGTGAAGGTCCTTCAGACACCTTTCTTCTGACGATGCTCTGATAAGCCAATCGTCGAGATACAGGGACACTCTTATTCCTGCAGAATGTAACCATCTCGCTACGTTCTTCATGAGCATGGTAAATACCATCGGAGCCGTGCTTAAACCGAAACAAAGGGCTCGGAATTGCCAAACTTTGTCCCTTAACATAAACCTCAGAAACTTTCTTGAAAGAGGGTGGATAGGCACGTGAAAGTATGCGTCCTGTAGGTCCAAGGACACCATCCAGTCGCCCGGTCTTAAGGCTCCTAGAACCGCACTGAGGCGTTTCCATCTTGAATTTTTTTTCTTTTCTATGAAAAGATTCAGGCTGCTTACGTCCAAGACTGGACGCCACCCCGACGACTGCTTTGGTACCAGGAAAAGTCTGTTGTAATATCCTGGTGACCCCAGGTCTAAGACCTGCTCCACCGCCCTTTTCTTGATCATTTGATCTAAAAGATCTAAAAGAACCTGATCTTTTCTCCCCTTGATACGACGGGGAAAGATCTCTGGGAGTTGTGGATAGAGGAGGAGGGTCCACAAAGGGGATCTTGTACCCCTGTTCCACTATCTTGAGGGACCACGCATCTGTAATCTCTCTCTCTCCACGCCCCCGCAAAGAACTTTAGCCTGGCTCCGACCGGTATCTGAAGGACTATCTTCTCACTTAGAGGATTTAGGTTTGAAGGAACCTCTTCCTCTTGCAAGCCCTCTCCCTCGAGGAGCAGCTCTCGAGGGAGGAGCGCCACAAAAGGGTTTAACCTTCCTAGGAGGTCATCCAAAAGACGACGTGGTAGGACTGCGGACGTCTTGAAGACTGGGCCAAGAGGTTCCTGGGTAGCCTTCTCCTTGTAGGCTCACTGCCAGGTCCTTTACCATAGCCTGGGGGAAGAGATGGCTCGAAAGAGGTGCAAAGAGAAGCTCCGGCTTTCTGCGATGAAGAAACAGACCTAGCTGTAAAATTGCAGAAAAAAAAGCGCTCTCTTCTTGAGAAAAGCAGTGCCGAAATGAGACACTAACTCTTCCGAACCATCCCTGACGGCCTTGTCCAATGCAAGATAACACATTGGACAGCTCCCCCAGATCAAACGAGTCAGGACTCCTAGATTGAAGATCCAGGACTCCCAGGCACCAGTCTAGAAAGTTAAAGACTTCCAGAGTCCTTAACAGACCTTTCATGTGATGGTCAATCTCCGTTGGCGTCCACGAAATCTTAGCGGTCGATAAAAGAGACCTCTTCTGTGCATCGACCAGACTAGCAAAGTCCCCTTGGGAAGACGACGGGATCTTAACTCCTACTTCTCCTTTGGTCTCATACCAGATGCCGCCTTTCCCACTGAGTCTTGAAGGCGGAAGGGCGAAAGTCGACTTGCCCTGATCCTTCCGACGTTCCATCCAATCCTGCAACTTCTTGAATGCTCTCTTAGTGGACAAAAAAGAAAAAGTTTTCAATCTCCACAAACTCCGGAACCTTGCACGACTTCGATGACGAAAACTGAGAGGGTGGAGACTTGGGAGCTGCAGGCTGGAACTTCTCACCAAAAGAAGAGCGTAACAGTCGAACCAGCACCTTGTAATCGGACACCGACGAAACTGACGGCTGTTCCTCCTCAACTGAGTCCGCCGGACTACTAAGCTCTCCTTCCTCCCGAAGAGGCAAAGGAGATTGAACCTCTGGAGAGGGCGTGCGCCCAACGGGTCTAGCCTTCAACAAAGGCTTTCGAGGATGACTAATATCAGCCTCTTCAAAGCGACCGACCTTCTGTCGATCCTTAGAGCTCGAAAAACGAAGAGCGTCTTGACCGCGCTGCGCGTCAAGAGAGGCTACTCTTACTCGCTCTCGAGGAGCGTCCTTACGCTTTCCGCTCAAGCGTCCAGCTTTCGCTTTCAAAGCGTCCTTCTGGGCGCTCTCGAAAGCCTTCTCAACAGGCAAAGCGTCAAGCAAAACATCCCGACGAGCGTCTTCAAAAGCGTCCTGCCGAGCGTCTTCAAAAGCGTCCTCCAAGGCGTCCTGCCGAGCGTCCTCAAAGGCGTCCTGACGCGCGGGCTGATCAGGACGTCGAGAGGGAAGAAAAGAGTCCTGTCCACGAGACTTCCTACCCGCATAACGAGAACAAGGAAGCTCCGAAGGAGAAGCAAGCGGAGACAGAGACGAACGAGGAGACGGAGAAGGGGACTGCCTCGTCCTCTTGACAGGCAGTCTAGCGTCCTTCCTACGTTTAGGCTCAACTGCTGCTGGGCGAGTCTTCTGAGCCATTAAAGCCGACAATTGGTCTTGAAGAGACACAAGAATACTCTTGCGTTGGCAAAGAAACGAGAGGAGGTGAAGGCTGCGGCCTGCGAGAAGACGTGGGGCGAGGGGGACGCCTCCTTCCTTCTCACAGGTACAGCAACCTGCCTCTCCGAGGCGCGAGAGAAGCGTTACTCAGCGTCGTCCTCGGACGACGTCCTACCTCTCTTCTGTGGAGGAAACGCGTCATACGACGCAGGCGAAGACCGCAACGATAGCGGAGAGAGGGGACATAAAGCGTCCTCCCTCGGAAAAGTCCTTTTCAACGGACGCGAGTCTCTCCGAGCGCTCCACCCCTTGCGCGGGGAGGGCGCCTCGGAGGACGAAAAAACAGTCCTTAAGGATGCGAGCCTGAGCACGCTCCTTGGCAGCGTGGGAACTAGCAACAGGTCCTGCCGAAGGGACGCCAGATCGGTGGGAGCCCCCGTAAACCTCTTGCGGCTTTCGAAATTGAAAACCCCATGGCCCACTCCCTTGAGTCCTGGGAGTCCGACAGAGGTCTAGGCCTAGAGGCATTATGGGGCCAATCTGACGCCCCCTCCACAACACTAGGGGCACGATCACACACTTTACTTGAGCCGTTTTCTAGGGCCAACACTTTGGACTCTAGAGTGCGTAACGACTCTAGAATCAGAGAAAGGGCATTACCTTCTCCAGACACAGAACTAGGGCCCTCAGGCAAACAACACAGGATTAGGTGAAGCAAATTCTACTGGTGTTAAAATAGGAGAAATGTTACTTCCCTTACCTTTCGTAGAACCACTCTTGGAGGAAGACCTCCTGATCCTATCGCGCTCCAACTTACGCCGATAGGACTCATACACCTTCCATCCATCATCAGTCAAACTTTTGCATTCAATGCATCGATCATCCAACAAACAAACATGCCCCCTACAAACACCCCATGACATACTGTGTGGGTGGGGTCTACCGATGATTTCGGTAGCCTCACCATGCAATCACTCCTCACACACACTCTGAAAGCTCCCCACTGAACTTGATCCCGACATCACGGTTCACAGAAAAGCCAATCCAAAATAAAAAAAAAAACAGTTCCACTATCGCGTATGCCAATCCAACAATCCAGAGTCAAAATCAAAAGTCAATCCAGATACTTAGAACGAGTCAAATCCAAAAATCCTGGGCGGAGGTCTGTAAACAGGTGTGTACCGACCGGCGACAGAAAAAAATATGAATAGAAAATGGGAATGGTTCCTGATATCCGCCTCCCAGCGGCGGGAATGGGTACTACCACCTGGCCGCCCACTGCGTGTGCCGCGAGTTTTGAAATTCTGTCGGACTTCGGAGAATACACCTATATATATATCTGTCAGGTAAGTTTCGTGAACAAAATGATATGTATGAGACATTGTTGTATGTCACGTGCTTTGACATTCCTCAGAAATTGGGAATCATCATTTTTAGCTTCCCATGGAGACAGAGAACATCTCAGCTTAGAAATGCTGATAGGTCTTGAGGTGGTTTGATCCTTACCTCTAAGCAGGTCAACGCTCGTCTGTCGTTATGGGCGTTCGTCAGAGGTGACTTTGAAACTGGTTTCTGGCAGTTTCAGAGTGTGAATGATGGGTGTGAATTCGTGCGTCCGTACGAGCTATGTCCTTTCATAATGGCATGTACTATTTAGCCAGAACCATAGTCTCTCTTACGGGGTGAGACAGAGCCGGGATGGCTCTGCCAACGTGTTTCTATTTAGTGAAGTGAAACTGGCTGAAAATGGGTAAGAATTTAGCCAAAGGTGTGGCTTGACTGTATTTTTGATATTTTGTAAAGATGTTCTATTTCATTTAATCTTCAAACAGGCGGTCCTAGTGGAGGGAACGGATCTAGTAGGGGAAACTATATTCTGGAGAAGAGTGAAATGGTGTGGACTATTTACTGAATAGACTGTTAATTACCGGGGGGTTTTCTGAGTTATTTGAACTTTGAATTATCATTCCATTTAATCATCGTGTAAGAATCTGAGTTATTCAATTAATACTTTGCTTTTAAATAATGTATATTTTTGTAAGTTCACGACTCTGATTTGATGACCTAATGAAATGGGAGAGAGAGAGAGAGAGAGAGAGAGAGAGAGAGAGAGAGAGAGAGAGAGAGAGTTACCAAACCCCAGTGCCTGCCGCTATGGCTTTCGCTACCAAAATGAATCATAGAGACAGGGGCTGCGTTATTAAATATATTCACAATTATACTAATAACAGTAGTAAAAAGTAGTTAGGAAAAATTGCACTGGGGTTGAGGAATGAGAAAATCAGCGAAACAGTCGGGCAGAGAGCGGTGTACACACGTCTTTCCACTATGAAAGACTAAAGCAAATTGGAATGTTTACGTCCAGTCAGAGGAACTACCAATGACCGGACCGGTAGTTAACTAGGGAACCTCCTTGTTTGAAGATCTCAGCCATAGTCTCCAGGCTACGCCTCAAGCAATTCCTATTGTAAAGGACAGACGGTTTGTAAATCGTTTATGAACAAATAAATCTTGCATATCTAGTTACCATCCAGTCACCTTGGTGAATAGATGCAAGGACCAATTGGCTTGTCTCCAACATGAATTTTGTCACAAAATGATTGAGGGTGCTCACATCGACACCCAGGATCCACAAAAATACGATTGTAAATTCCCTCCGTGCCAGTGTCTTGAACCTACTCTATAACTTTTTTCTGAATGAGGGAAGAAACTTCCTCCAGTAGGGCCAAATCGTTCTCAGAGCCTGATGAGTAGACTGTCAATTCTATGGGAGAGGTGACCAAAGGAGGGTTCTCCAGAAATGGAATGATGTAGCCTTCCTTCAGAACCTATCATCAAGGTTCTACCCCTCTCATTAGCCACTTCTCCCAAAACCCCAGAGTCTGACTCCTACTGGTACATAGGGGACTACTGGCTCACTTTTTCTGTGCTGGTTTGGCAAAAGTCTTCCTAAAGTTCCTGGACGCAAGGGACAATAGACAGGACCTGAAAGACATTCTGGTCCTTCCTCCATGAAAGAGATGTTGCTGGAGGGGGGAAACTCATACCTGAAGAGAGGAAGACAATTCCTTGGGGAGTCTCGATTACTGAGTAAGCAAGTCCTGCGTAGTCTTTTTCTGAAAATCTGTGGCCATCTCCTTATCATATCTTGAGGGAAGAGGTGATTCTTGTCCTACAGAGAGAACATCTGAGCTGACTATTGCAAGAGTGATGCAAAAAAGCACAATAGCTCTCATTTCTTAAGTACCCCGAGGATAACAAGGGTGGAAAATTCACACAAGCTATCTCTTATGGCTTAGTCCGCATAGGACAAAAACCGCAGCTGTCTTCAGCCGAGTCCCTGTCCAGGTCCTGATGATCCTCAATCTTCTTGGCAGTGTCCACAAACCAATCGAGGAAACTGAAAATGTCTTTGATTAAATTGTCAAGTTCTGTGGACAAGAAAATAATCTTGGCTGAAGCAGAAGCCGAGCAACAGGACAAGTCTATCAAACCTAAGAAGTCCCCTTGGGTGAAGGCAGAGACTCCCAAACAAAGAGGCCCCCCTGGTTGCATAATACTGGTACCTCCTGCGGATCAATCTAGGAAAAGGAAAGGAGAAAGATGCTTTCCCCTAGTCTCTCTTGACAGACAGCAGGTCCTACATTTCTTTAAATGTCTTCCTAAAGGAAAAACAAAGAACCAACTTGAGGAGACAAGGAGAGTTGTCCGACTGATCCCTCAGTAAGGATGTCTAACCTGGTGGAGACTGGGCAGCTGGGGACAAAGGAGGGAAAGTTTGCCATAAAAAAATATGTCAACAAGGTAGTATATGCCAAAGGAGTTGCAGGTTCTTGTTCAATCTCTTTGCCCAAAGAGATCAGAGACAGGGTGTCATCCTGGACATGATTGAGAATGGAGTGGGAAAGTGCAAGTCACTGGATACTGGCTTACGTACCAGATCTCTCTCTCTCTCTCTTGTATTGTTCCTCACAATTTCCACAAGTACTAACCAAAATTTTAAAACATCTCTCATATTCTAAGATCCGTCTCCAATTGCGCATGAATTTTGCATCAGTTTAGTGTCAATCGTTACTTATAAGTAAGGTTTCACAGCAGGTTTTAAAAAAGGATGATCGATATTCTACCCTGAACTGACATTACCAAACCAACATTAACGAATGATATAGAGCCTGTTTTTACATTCAAGTATAGGGTAATGCATCGCTGTGGGGGCAATTACATGGAATAACGAGCCACTTTTCACTCAATATTCAATATTTAAAAATACCATTCAAAAGATTGAAGGTTCGTAAACAAAATGAGCTATATGAAACTGCCATACGAACTAAAATAAGCATGTGAGGTCTTCGTAAAATATGTGTTCAAGACAGTTTTTTAATCCAATATAACATGGTATCGTCTCGCAGACACCAGGCATACACTGGCAGACACGTCCTCCCCATTGCTCACTTTAACAATTATTTGCATATCTAAGTAACGTTTAGTGCTTTTACTCAATGTTGCAGTTGTAATCAGCACAATAAAACATTTTGTTGCCTATTTTGGTGAAAGTATGAGATGTCTTATTCCCACTTTTATCCTTACTGCCATCACATATGAAACTCCACAGTGCTTAATTGATTATAATTTTACACATTCAGTTCTTAATTCACTCCAAATTCAACATAAAAATGATATTGTTAAACTACAATAAAGTTTTGTACATACTTACCTGGCAGATATATACTTAGCTATAGTCTCCGACGTTCCCGACAGAATTTCAAATCTCGCGGCACACGCGACAGGTAGGTCAGGTGGTCTACCTTACCCGCCGCTGGGTGGCGGATGTACGAACCACTCCCGTAAGCTTGTCAGATTTTTCTCTTCCACCTGTCTCCTGAGGGGAGGCTGGGTGGGCCATTAATCGTATATATCTGCCAGGTAAGTATGTACAAAACTTTATTGTAGTTTAACAATATCATTTTTGTACATGAACTTCCCTGACAGATATATACTTAGCTGATTGGCACCCTTGGTGGAGGGTAAGAGACAGCTCAATAATACAGGTAAGACGGGAAACAACTAATGTTGTAGGATATAAAAACCTTGGTTCTCACCTTTTCAGGATGAAGACTTCATAGATTACTATCTCTGAGTCTGCATTGCCTGGAGAGCTACAGCTAGGACGTGACCTGATGCTGAAAGACTCTCGGATCTACCACTGGGATATGTGATCCCCTATTGTGGTAGAATCCAAGTCGGATGCTGTTAGAGGGACCTTGTCCGCTTACCTAACAGATCCTTACCACTACCTCTGCAAGGAGCCAAAACCCACCAGACCACCTAACCAAAATACCAAGGGTTAATATTACGACAAAAAGAGGTGCCTCCTGCAACCTCTTTCAGACAACCAAAAAACAACAATATAAAATATAGGGTAACATATAAAAAATTTACACAGGATAAGTTTCAGCTCCCTGCCCCAGCACCGAATCCGCCGATACGAAAGGACCAAGGCGAAGCATTTATCATATGTGATTTTTACATCACGTAGGTAGTGGTTTGCGAAAACCGATTGGCATCTCCAAAAAGTCGCCTCCATCAAGTTCCGCACAGACCTATTTTTTCTGAATGCAAGCGAAGTTGCGATGGCTCTCACCTCGTGAGCTTTCACTTTCAGTAGTCTAAAATGATCTTCCTTACAGGCAACATGTGCCTCTCGTAATAAGGCTTCTCAGAAAAAAGGAAAGAGCATTCTTCGACATGGGCCGAGTGGGGTCCTTTACGGAGCACCAAAGCACATCTTGATTAGCCTTAAGTTGTTCCTTCCTCTTAAGGAAATACTTCATAATTCTCATAGGCAAAGAGTTCTTTCAGGCTCTTCCCCTACTAGAAAAGATAAACTACGAACTTCAAAGCTCCTGGGCCAAGGGCGTGATGGGTTTTCATTCTTTGCCAGGAAACTTGGAAGAAATGAACACACCATAGAATCTTCCTTAAACCCTACATTGCCCTCAATAGCTTGGAGCTCACTCACTCTCTTAGCTGTAGCTAGGGCCAAAAGGAAGAAGATAGCCTTCTTCGTCAAATCCTTGAAAGAGGCTAAGCCAGGAGGTTCGAATCTAGACGATCCAAGGAATTGTAGGGATACGTCTAGATTCCAGTTCGGTCTACATGAGGACGCTTAATGGTTTCAAATGATCTAATAAGATCATGCAGGTCCTTCATCATCGGATATATTTAAGCCTCTATGCCGAAATACCGCCGCCAACATACTGCGGTATCCCTTAATAGTTGACACAACCAGATGACATTCTTCTTTGAGGAAAATAAGGAAATCCGCAATTTGGGTCACAGAGGTACTGGAAGAGGAAATGTTCTTCCTCTTGCACCAACGTCTGAAGACATCCCACTTTGACTGGTATACACGCAAGGTGGAAGGTCTCCTCGCTCTTGCGATTGCTTTAGCAGCTGTTGCTGAAAAGCCTTTCGCTCTGACCAAACTTTGGACAGTCTGAAACCAGTCAGACTGAGAGCGAGGAGATTTTTGTCGGTACCTGTCGAAGTGGGTTGTCTGAGTAGATCGCTCCTTAGCGGGAGCGATCTTGGAAGGTCCACCAACCATTCCAGTACCTCTGTGAACCATTCTTGGGCCGGCCAAAAGGGAGCGATTAAGGTCATTCTCGTTGAATCGGACTCTACGAACTTCTGATGGTTGAGCCCCAGGATCTTGAAGGGGGGAAACGCGTAGACGTCGAGTCCGTTCCAGTCTAGAAGAAGAGCATCTATTGCTACTGCCTACTGGATCTGATATCGGAGAGCAGTAAGGATCCAGCCTCTTGTTCTTTGACGTGGCAAAGAGGTCTATGTGTGGCCTGCCCCATAACTTCCACAGGCTCTGGCATACATCCAGATGAAGGGTCCACTCTGTGGGAAGGACCTGATCTTTCCTGCTGAGGAGATCTGCTCTTACATTCCTTTCTCCCTGCACGAACCTGGTGAGAAGCTTGATTCCTCTTTCTTCTGCCCACAGAAGAAGGTCTCTTGCTGTCTCGTAACAGGGAGAAGGAAATGCGTCCCCCCCTGTTTCCTGATGTATGCCAGAGCTGTAGTGTTGTCCGCGTTGACCTGCACTACCGATCTTCTGACTTTGGGCTCGAAAGCCTTCAGAGCCAACCACACAGCCATCAACTCCTTTCTGTTGATGTGCCAGGCTACCTGGTCCCCCACCCAGGTACCTGACACTTCGCTGGTTCCCAGAGTTTGCACCCCACCCCATGTCCGACGCGTCGGAGAACGAAAAACACCAGGTTGGGGGTCTGTGATTGAAGAGACAGTCCCTTCGCAAAGAGGTTGGGATCTGTCCACCATAAGAGATGTTTCTTGATGTCCTGGGATAACGACAGGGAGAACGTCAAATCCTGAGAACGACGACTCCAATTCCGATGAAGAAAGAATTGGAGTGGTCTCAGGTGCAACCTTCCTAGGGAAACGAATTGCTCCAGAGAGGAGAGCGTCCCCAGCAGACTCATCCACTCCCTCACTGTGCATACTTCTTTCCCTAAGAAGGTTGTTACTCTCTCGAATCCTCGGGCTATCCTTTCCTGCGAGGGAAAAGCCCGAAAACTCAGAGAGTTCATCTGTATCCCGAGATACACACACTCTTGCTCGGGAATTAGTGATGACTTCTTGAAATTGACGAGAAGTCCCAAAGCCTTCGTCAATTCTAAAGTTACTTGTAAGTCTTCAAACACGATCTTCTGAATTGTCCCTTATTAGCCAATCGTCGAGGTACATGGATATCCTCACCCCTTTCAAATGAAGCCATTGAGCCACATTCCTCAAAATACCCGTGAACACTTGAGGGGCCGTCAAGAGAGGCCGAAACACAGAGCCCTGAACTGAAAAATTTTCCCCCCCATCATGAATCTGAGAAACTTCTCGAGGAAGGATGGATCGGTACGTGGAAGTAAGCGTCCTGTAAATCCAAGGAAACCATCCAGTCCCCTGGACGAAGTGCTGCCAGCACTGATGAAGGCGTTTCCATCGTGAACTTCTTTTCTACGAAGAAGTTCAGGGCGCTTACATCCAACACCGGTCTCCATCCCCCTGAGGACTTCGGAACTAGGAAAAGGCGGTTGTAGAAGCCCGATGAATGATGGTCTGTCACTAGTTCGATAGCCCCCTTCTCCAGCATCTGATCTACTGCTAGATGGAGAGCTTGATTCATGATGGGGTCTCTGTACCTGGCCGTCAGTTCCCTTGGGATGGCCGTCAAGGAGGTCTTTCGACGAAAGGGATGAGGTAACCTCTCCTCAAAAATAGAAAGGGTCCAAGGATCCGCCCCTTTTTGGGCCCAGACTTCTGCAAACTCTAAGAGTCTGGCGCCCCACCGTTGATTGAAGGACTTGCAAGTTATTTGGGGGCCTTAACAGACTTGGCGAAAGTCTTACCCCCTTCTTGAAGGTCTACGACCTCTAAACGTAGAGTTTCTTGATGAAGATGCCCCTCGAAAGGGTTCTCGAACACTTGCCTTTTCCTTCTTAGCCTTGGTAGGGAAGGAAGGGCGAGGTTTTTCTTGCCGACTGTGCCAAAAGGTCCTGGGTGGCTTTGGCCGAAAGTGACCTCGAAATGTCCTGCACTCGATGTTTCGGGAACAACTGAGTAGACAGAGGGGCAAACAGCAAAGAAGACCTCTGAGCATGGGAGACCGACTTCGTTAAGAAGGAACAATAAACCGACCTCTTCTTCACGATCCCGGCCCCATAAAGGGAGGCGATTTCACTCGCTCCGTCTCTTACCGACTTGTCCATACAAGACAAAACACACATAAGATCTTCTGGCGAAATTGACCTCTGGCACTTCAATTTTCTTGGCTAGGACTCCCAACGACCAATCAAGGAAGTTAAATACTTCTAGCACTCTAAACATACCTTTGAGCAAATGATCCAATTCATTCATTGACCCAAGTCGTCTTAGCAGAGTTAAGGGCAGTTCTCCTTGTCGAATCTACCAGTGCCGAAAAATCCGAATCAGCCGAAGACGGTTAGAGACCCAATCCTAAGGGCTCTCCTGTTTCGTACCAGAAACCAGCGCGTCCTGATAACTTCGAAGGAGGAAAAAGCGAACATCGTTTTCCCCGCTTCTTCTTTGGAAGCCATCCAGGAACCAAAACTCCTCAGTGCCTTCTTCATAGAAAGAGTTGGCTTCATCCTCACACAAGAAGAACTCTTCGCTTGTCTTCGCCGTTGAAAAAGGTGAGTGAGGAGAAGAGGAGCCGTAGGCGTAAGGGAATCCCCAAAAACTTGTAAAAGTAGCTCTGTAAGCTTCTTGTAAGAAGAGACAGCAGCAGAAAGTGTTCGGTTCCTCATCCGAACCTTCTAGGACGTCTTCTCGAGGCGAGCGCGGAAGATCCTTATGTGACGAAGGGATCCTAGCAGGAGTTGAGCGAGAGGTTGGAGAAACGCCCTCTCTTAGAAGAGTTCACATCCACTGGAGAACGATGAGAAGATCTGGGAAGTCTACGATGAGACTCCCTATTCGAGGTATACGGAATCTCAGCCG